>NC_053160.1:58517307-58820640 GCF_016835505.1 Polypterus senegalus
TAAGAATGTATTTTTTTATTGTCAACTTCTAATCTGGAAAGTCAATAATTAATTAGATAACAATACAAGCAACAAAATTAATTAAAATAAGGGCCACGTCATCTTGCATGGTTAATGAAACAAATAGTGTTAAATAGTTATGTCACTTGGCACTACAGTATTAAGAAATCATGGATATTAATGTGGAAATAACTATTTATTTAACTTAAATTTAAGATGAGATTAAGCTTTTCCTTAGTAATCATTTAGTTGCCCCAACTAACATCTGTAGTAAAATATTTACCATTATGGTGCAATATATGTATTATATTTACAAAATTATCATTTAGCAGATGCCTTTACCCATAGTGATTTACAGGAGAGCAGTATCCATACTTGATTTTGCAAAACATAAGTAAAGGTAACAAAGAGCAAAACTTAAGAGTAAGATAAAGCATGAGCAGTTTAATAATTCAGACATCCTCATTACTAAAAAAAATAAATACTACCATTAAAAGTATACTACAATAATGTGATTAATGCAATTTAAGTTGTAATGTGTTGGCTTTCTTAAGGATTTTGGGTGTTTATAGTATATTATAGTTTCTTTTCTGCACAATTACACACAAAACTTAATAAAGATTTTAGACACAAGCAATCAAAGCTGCTCTTCTTACTGTATAAAATAGTTAACAAGATTATTTACAAAATTTGCAAACAATAATTATTTACTATGAAAATTAAAAAATCACAAGAATAATAGCAATAAATCCAAAAGTAAAGTCTAAAGAAGAAACTATTTACAAACCAGTTTGATTTGACATTTCCATTTCAAAATGTATCACTTGTAATAAAGCATTGTTTGGTCAATAGTGAGGATAAGCATAAATGGATGATTTGGATGGAGGGTCCCACCACCCAGTGTAAAAATCTGAGTTTGAAAGATTTCAGAATCATTTATTTTGAATGCCCTACTAAGTGAAAAAAGCATACATCTGTCAACAGCCGGATTTGCTGAGCTTTGTCACATCTTCATAAATACAGTACAAGTGGCTATTTTTACTGGGGACATCCCCGAGTATCAGTTTGTTGATTCAAGATTCAAGAGTCTTTATTGTCATTTTATCCATATACAGCAACATAGCATACAGTGAAACGAAACAACGTTCCTCATGAAACACAAAGACAACATGAAAGGTTTGGGGGATCCCTCCATATACCGTTGGTGTCAGGCAAATGAATAGCCTCTTTACAGACTGGTGTCCAAAGCAGAACTGATTATAACAAAGAAGAAGCAGTTTATATGGTCAGCGGAAGGAAATGATGTCATGAGGATATGGCATTCTGGAGCTGGAAGTGACATCAGGTGGAGGTCTGATCTGGTGGACTAGAACCAGAAGTGATGTTGTCTGGAGACCAGAAGTGATGTAGAGAGAGAGGAGAAAGAGTTAGAGGACAGTGCCAACCCCTGGTCCAGCGGGGAAAAGCAATTACTGAGCCCGTAAACTGTTTCCTAATTGTACATGTGTGACAAAATATATATGTATGTATATATATATTTAGTGACAGATGGCCAGGGCCCATGCCCGTCCAGGATGCCCCTGCATTATATGTTCCAGCAGAGCAAGCATGGGAAACACAATGTCTCCCCCTGGACGCCAGATGGCAGCCTCCCTAAGTTGCAGCGGTGCCTCAGACTCCCACAGGGCTTCATGGGAGTTGGAGTTTGGTGCAGCCCTGTTGGGTTCCGCAGGCGCTGCCAGGGGGTGCTGCAGCAGCAGCTGCTAGCCCCTTTTGGGCACTAGTTTCGCCACACCCGGAAGCAATAAAGCATGTGGAGCACTTCCAGGTGCCTAATAAAAGGAGCCAGCCACCACCACTCATTGACCAGAGACGGGTGGGTGAGGACAAAGCTTAGAGGAAGAGTGGTGGTGCTGGAAGAGAGAAGTGTGTGGTGTGTTTTTGAAGTGCTTGCTTGTACACTTGGGACTGTGTTGTGCCTGTGGGCATTATGGGGAAGACATGCCCCACAGATGAAGAACAATAAAAGTTTTCTTGGTTTTTATATGTGCATCCATGTCCATCTGTGTTGGGTCAGGTGCCTATATAGCACCTTTGTTACTATATATATATATATATGTATACTACAGTAATGGCTGATAGAGTGGTTAACTTTAACTTTTTCATATCCAAGTATAAGTTTTATTTTTATTATTTCTGTACAGTAGAGCTCAAAAGTGTACACTGTCTTATTAAAATTTCAACATTTATTAGTGAAAAGGCTGAATTAAGATACATTATTTTTTCAACTTTAATAAAATCTTGTAACCAATGCTATTAAAAAACTGCTGTGCCTTATGTAATGATCTTTCCTGTAGATAGTCCTTTCTTTTTGCCTTTGTTTATTCTATTTTTTTTATGTTGATTATTCTTACCTGCTTTTCTTTAAAAAGTTTAAGCCTGTGGAGGCAGGGCCTCCAGTTATTGTTAGTTCCATAGGGGTACTGCCAATTATGGTAATCACCTGAGGTTCTGTAAAAGAGGCAACTGCAATCTAAGTCTTCTGTGTTATGAAAGGATAATTTTAAAAATATTTTACACCTGTCTCTTTACCTCTAGAATAAAATTGTTATTTTCTGTAATGGTTTTGAGTTTGCATTTATTAATTGATTAGGTATTATTTTGAGGATGGTAAAATATCATCTTGGATTTAATGGCGCCACGCTATCTTTGTTATCGGTTGCTAATGCATTGCTAAGCTACGATGGCTTGAGGTCTGTGACACATGATGTCACATAAGCGACAGTATAAAAGTAAGCGTCTGCCACTTCCTAGGCATCTCAGTTTGCAGATACAAACTAATAAGAAAACAAAGTCTCTAGGGTGTTTCTCTAGCTTTTCCAGTTCTTGCATTTCTGTGTGTGTTCATCTGACAGTTTTGTACTACTTAGTTTTGGGATTATGTTAAATTGTTTGCCTGGATTTTTGGACTGTCTCTTGGTTTTGATGTTTGGAATAATGTTTAAGATTGATATTTTAGAAAAAAAAACATTTTAGAGTTAATTATTAATTTAGTTCTGTGCTGCTGCCAATTAGCCCTGACACCTGTTGGAGCATCTTGTAGTTCATGACTGAGATGGACCAATAGCAAGTGATGAAGCAGACATGACGTTTTAATGCAAAAAGTGAGAACTATTTATCAAAGAACAAAGAATTAAAGTAAAACAGTGCATTCAATAATAAATAGATCAACCTTTAATAAAACAGTTTCTATTAAATACTGTCTTTAACAGTGCAAAATAAATAAAACCCAATGGCTATGTATTCCATTTCCTTTTCAAAACACCAAATCCCTCCTACAAAAACCTCAGAATCGTGTTCTGCTACCTTGATCATTACCCACAGAACTCTTCACTTGAAGGAGAGAGATTATTATAATGCCATCTTTCCAACAGAGACCTCAATAATCTTCTGCTCTGCCCTATGAACCCTGTTTGCTGCAGCACTGGAGATTCTCCTCATACTGTTCCTTCTTCCTGTGGCTACTCTCCACCATTTTCCTCTGCTCTTGAAAAGTAATTCAGCAGACTTGAATTGTGGCATACTGTGGAACAACTTGACAGCCAACAGTCCTGCACCCTCACATAGCTCAGCAGACTCAAAGCTGTCCTTCCATACACTCTTGAAATTGTATACACCAGCCAGCTATTCTCTTGATGAGTCTTTACTTTCCTAATCTCTATTTTGTTGATTCTTTCTCCTCTTTTAGCACTTACACCTTCTGAGTTACACATATACTTTGGCGACCCCTGATGACATATACCATCCACAGGAACTAACTGATAAAAGCGATTGCACATGCTCACATGCGAACCACTTTTCAGTGATGGTTAAGCCTCCAGGAAGTGCACTAAAACTAATAAAATCAACAAATAATTTAACTCTTTAAATCCCTCCATTTAGAATTTTCTTGTTCCTTCTTTCTTGTACGTTAAATAATTATTTTTGTTATTTATTCTGTTATAGTTTTATAATTATCCTCACTTCTTCAGATTTCACTTCTAATTTTATTTATTTGTGTTTATTTTTTCTATTTACATAGAAAATAATATTTAATATTGTTATATTTCTGTTTGCATTTTAATTAATTCTATAATTGCTTCTTGCATTAGTAGACATTTAGGGATTGGCGAATTATTATATTTACTTCTGTAGTTAAATTAAGTTTAATAGGTGGTGATAGTTCTTCTCTTTGTCATTTCATTTCTATTACATTTTGCTTGAGTTCCAAATAGCTAATCATAATGAAAAGGGTGATTTGTAAAAAAAAAAACAACTTTTAATGTTATCATTGTGTATATATGTACATAACTTATCAGGTGTTTTACATTCAGGTTTAAGAAATCACGTGTAATGATAATTTTCCTTTGTCTGATATAACCTTACTACTTGTGATTGGAGTATTGATGATATGTGTGCTCATTACATACCACTACCATAAATTCAGTGCTTTGTTTAGCGTTATCTTTAAGGTGGTCCTGTTAGGGTTGCTTGCAGCTTTAGAAGAATATTAATAAAATAATTAAGGCTTCTGTAAATTAACCAGTAGAAGAGTGATTACTTACCTGACATTCACAAAATCCTCTTTTTCATTCCCATTTTATTTCCTATGATATTTTAATTTCTTTTCTTTTAATCATGTTCTGGCATTTTGCTTGACTCAATTCATACTTCTAACCACATAAAATAAAAGTAGAATAGCCAGGCACCTGGAAAAAAGTTGTTTTTGCCTTGCTGGAAAGTTAAGTAACCAAGGCTGCAATTTAAGATTTAATATGTTGGCTGTCTTAAGGATTTGTGTGGTTTATAGTATATCATAGTTTCTTTTCTGCACAATTGCACACAAAACTTAATAAAGGTTTTAAACAAAAACAACAGGGGATGACAGACTGTCAGATAAAAATTAGGGGTGCCAACCGAGTCATCCCATTTAATATAAATGAAAAATAAACAAAAGGAATGTCCATCTTGGCACCATTGCCCTATGCTTCGGGCCAAAGTAACAACAAAACAATTTGTCTTCAGTAGGGGGTCACCCTTGTAAAAATGACGATTCCTTCCAGGAATCTTATGGCTGGGGCGTCTCACTGAGTGGTTTCTCGGTGCTTCAGGTAGAGAAGGAGAAGACAATGTTAGTGACAGCACCCCTCTCGTCCCAGTGGATCATTGCATACAGAGCCCATAAGGAGATCCATATGTGACAACACCTATTCTGAAATCACAATATCGTCAGAACTGGTGTCACTTTTACAATTATCCTTTCTATTCATCAGGTATGCAATTTGTGGATTCTATTAAAGAACACAGGAAAAACTCCCCTTTGCTATGATTTTGTTGCCTGAAACACCTCCCTACAGTGTACCTTTTCTAGGCACTGACTTTTGTTGTCTTTCTGCATATATAGTACAAGGATGAGTATGATTTTTTAAAGAAAGTGGAAATAAAAACAGCAAAAAAAAGGTTTTTCCTCTTATTGGGAGTCTTTTTTTTGAACATAAGATATATACAGTTCTCTTTCATTTCAATTGTCTGTGTCTCAGCATTTGTTTTCATTATTTACATGGCAAATTAAGCCAGTTTCTTGTCTTTTCTAAAACATTTCCTTTTTTCCCATTTTCCATTCCTCCTGTACATCCCATATTCCCATAGCAGCTGCATTACTGACTCAACACATAAATATTCCTGTGTTGGGCATTTGGGATTTTTTTGTTAGATTTCTTTTATATAATGCTAATTGAATTTGTACTACCTGGTGAATATTAAGCTACATTTTCCCACTGTTTGCACTTTGTTCCCATATTTTTTTCCATTAATTAATTTTTTATAGTATTGTAAAAGACAATGCAAATCTTCATCTTATAAAAGTATACACAAAATGAGGGTGCAAGCAAATGAAGATGTGTGTGTGTTAAAGGAATACATCAGGACTGGAATCCCACAGGTCTCAACCTTAAATTTGGTGTTGGAGACAAGAATTGAGAAATGCAGGATGACAAACTAATTATAATGTACAGTAAAACTCCAATACAAATGTTATTGCTATGAATATAAACAAAAACCATTACACTATAAAAAATCTTGTTTACTAATAAAATAATTCAATCATGATATATTTATTAGTATTATATTATTTCCAAATCTGAACATATTTAAAACTTTTACAGAAAATGAAGCAGACAAATGTGCAAGGACAATAACAATACCAAAACATTTATTTCTATAGTACATTTACATACAAATGGTGTAGCTTAAAGTGCTTTACAAGATGTCAGAGAAATAAATGCAGGAAAAAAAAATAAAATTACCTAAGAAATATAATGCATAAAAGCATCTGGCTAATACAGGGTAGTAAATAAGAGAGGGCTGACAGAGATTTGTTGCAGGTTTTCACTGGTTTTGGATACAGGAAAAGAGATGACCTATTTCAGATGCGTTTAATGTTCCCCAAACACTTCAGAGAGAAGTAAGATATGCTCCCTGCTTGCATTAGACAAGAAAAAATAGCAAATTGCATTGAAATTTTGTGTGAAGACATTCATCATTATGATTTCATAACCGGTAATGGATTTGTGCAATTTGTTAACATGGCTGCAACACACAGCAGATTTGTTTTCATTAAAATAAATATCCTCTATTAACAGATTTTGTGATTTAATTAGGGGGAATGGAACAAGCTCATTAGGAACAGTAGCAGTCAGGGTATCTTTGTGAATGGGATTAAAGAAAGTCCCACACAAATACTCACTCATCATGAAATCCCCTGGACTTTGAGGACTTGGGACTTAAAATTTGGAATGTAGGTTACCCTTGACCCATAGGTGCTCACTAAGAAACGGTTTTAAAAATTTCGCTGTCTAAGCGCAAAATTTCGTAAAGTTTTTTAGACCCGTTTGTATGTCTGTCTGCTTTTCATAAGAGAACTGCTATAATTTGCTTGAAGATTCCATTGATTTCTTATTGCGCTAAGTATCATAGTTCGGTTGCAGTACTGATTTATTAGCGCAAATCTGAGAGAGACTCATCGGGCTGGAGGGAGGGGGGCAGAGCACTCCTCACTCATGCAACTGCCTCGGAGCGTAACCTTAACTCCGCTTAGTTAGTGAATGACAGAACTACTTAACGGATTTTTTTTTTTCTACAATTTGCTTGAACATTACTGTTGATTTTGCGACTTCTCTCATTGTGCTTAGAATTATAGTTCACTTGCAGGAGTGATAAATTCATACTAATCCAAGACAGAGGCTGCAGGCCGAGGGGAGGGGGAAGAGTGACGTCAGGAGTAGAGAGCTAGACGGGGCCTTACTCACTGTCCTGTTTCACTAATACGCGGGTGAAGCCGTGGGGGATGGCTAGTGTGTATATACTATATGTACATAATGGAGCTGAACTGGTATAGCTCAAACCATGGGACATCTCCTGCATAGCCTTTACAGTCACTTCCTCCCAGCTTGGAGAGTGTGTGGTAATATTCTTGTAAAAAAAATAAGGTTAAACCAAATTTGTGTATAACTGTGTATTTATCAGTTTGTTAGCTGCAAAAACAGACAGGTATTGCAACAGGAGTTGTAGGACTACTTACTGCAGCACTTCACACTCCAGTGCCGGAGTAGGAGTTGAGTAGGACTCCTCAACTCCGACTCCACAACTCTTTTTAAAAGAAGCAATTAGAATCTGAATTCTCTGGTTCAACTCCTTGAAGCTGGGAGGTAGCAGTGTTAACTATGGTGCCACTCTCTTTTGTTTTGGGATTGCTGTAGAAGAATACATTTGGTCTTAATGTACATAAAGGCTGAGAAGCACTGTGGCGTGAAGCTTGGAGCAAAGAGAATAGACTTCAGCCCCCCACAACCCTGAAATGGAATAAGCATGTCTAAGAATGTTAAGTTAATAAGGATCTTATGACCAGTAACAATTTATGAACAGTATATAGTATACATTAATAAGATGTTGTTTCACATTCTCTTATAATCTTTCGTAAAGGAGGTTGATTTGTTGATTTAATGAGTAAGAGGCAGAAGCTACAAACTCAAAATATCTGTAATGCAGTAAGCCATTGTGCTTTGAATGTATTGGATACAACCTTTGATATTTTTCCTGTTACAACTTTGACCTCATAATCTCAAAACTTTTAGACTCAAAGACCTAATATATCTAGTTAATATTATAACAAAACATGCAGAATAAACAAAAGCACAATGTTAACTTCTGTACTACAAACACGGGTGAAAAGTACTAAAATGATTACCGTTTTTCAGCTCTGAATCTGATGAAGAAAGTAGGGATAAAGGAAGTGTTAGCCATGAGGAACATTTAAGATATGCATCAGAGTGAGGATTAAAATATTTACACAGTAAAAATTCAGTGCATTATTGTGCATCAATGCACAAGATTAAATACAAAGATTGGCTTGGATTTCTAGAAGGGACAGTAAAACCCTGTGCTGAAAACTGATGCATATAATCACATTAACTATTTCCTTGGCTCTAAATCCAATTGTGTATCTTAAGCTGCAATTTGGAGAAGGACTGCTAATAACTTTTTATTGTCACCATAAAAATTCTGCAATTCCATCAATTAAACATTTATGTAAATGAACAAACCTAGAAAGCAAATGCTTCACTGGTACATTAACATGAGATCAGCTATGAAGCCAGAAAAAATTTGAAAGATAATGGGAATTATGAACACAAGCTGAGACAGCAGAAGGATTAGATATTAACTTCTGCCTCATCTTTATGTTTTTGACATTCTCAGATGACTGTCATGGCTTCTCTCACTCTCTCTCTCTCTTTCTCCTTCTCCTTGCTGTTAAAGGGTCAGGCACTTTTAATACAAGCCAAGTTATCTGGATTTAGAATCTTGACAAAGTACACAGATTCAAATTAATTTTAATATGATATCCACTTATAAAATTAATAAAATGCAATGTGAATTAAAAGAAACATTGTACAGATGCCTCTAAATTAATTATAAATAAAAAAAAAATAAAATTTCTCACTCAGTTTGCCTTAAAGTGTAAATTATATATTAATAATTAACTAGGTGGAGTCAACCTGAAAGCTCTTAAGGTTTAAAACATCTACAGTATCTCTGGAAATTGTATATAGACCTGGACTTAAAAAAATAGATACTGTATTATAGGGACATTCAAAAGCAGATCTAGAGTATAGTCATTGGATAATACCACTTAAAGGGAGGGTATACAAAATTTTTCAAGACATCGAAAATATGTAAAGAATATGTAGCTCCATTATTTCAAAATTATTGCATTTTCATTTTGAAGTAACTAAATTACTTAAAACTGGTTATATGTAATCTATGAGCAGGTGGAATGTTCAGTTCTTTAATTAGACTAAAATCTCTTCTGCCTCATTTCTATGCCTTATGTTATAGGCAACTGTAATACCACAAATCGCTGTAAGGAACAAAGAAGCTGTTATGATTTAAGAACTCATACATTCAAATAAGGCCTCAAGTCCACAAAGACGACCTGAAACCGATACCTATATGAAAAAGGTCCAGTGCCTACAAAGTACTCAAGAAAGGCCTAAATATGCGAAGTGACAAAAGACGGGGTGGACCACCAAAAGCCCTTCCTCACAGAAGTAAAAATGTCAACTGTGGTTTAATTTATTAAATTAACTAGGGATGTTCCAAAAAATCAAAAGGAAATTCCAAAGTAAGCAAAACAACAAAAATTCAACATATCAAAAATAACTAATTTTAAAGAAGAAAACATAATGCAAAAACTGTCCAGAATCAAAAAAAAAAAAAAAAACAACAATTCTTTAAGCTGACAGATTCATTGACTGATTGAGAATTCTCTGTTCTGCTTTTGTTTTTAAATGTTACATTAAATTTTTCATGTGTTGTTTGATTAGCAAATTTACCCAGTTGCAGAGATTTTTTTCTCCTTAACTTTTGTTTTTTAGTATACTTTTTTGATACAACTATTTTTTGCTCATTTTTGATAATCAACATGCTGTTTTGTCATGTTATGGTCCTAGGGTGAAAAAATCTGAGGGGCTGTATCCTTACCTTTATACTGTTTACTAGGGGGTTCGCCCCCTGCTCTTTTCACTCGCCAACCCCCCGGCCTGCGCTATGCACCAGTCGCTTCACATCTCTGCCACTCATGTTGTGAAGAGGGGGACTGAATGCACCCCAAGGAGACGCGGTCGCTCCTCTGAAACCCCCTCTTAAACGGTGTTCCAATGGGAAACAAATACAGTTTTTTTTACCTCCTATTTGCTCAATCAGCTGCTGGCTTGCTGCTGCCATGCTGCATGATTTGTGCTTCAAACATTTAAAAGCCTGTACAGCAGTTGCCCTACTCTTTGCCTTTTATTTCCGGCCCCAGGCGTGGTTAAATCTCTTGGCACAAAGTCTTTTCTCACGGGACGCGAGTTCTTGAAATTGTTTAGTTTAGAATTTGAAAATGGAATAAGAATCTGAAAATCTAACAACATCACATTAAAATTTGATAAATTCTGAAAAGAATGATACCAAACATACAGTATATATGTAGGTTTTAAAATAAGCCCAATTTAAAGCGTGACAAAAAAAAATCACATAAAATCGTTGCACTTTTAGGCTTAGGGTTATATATATAGAGAGTAGATAATGCAGACCTTAACAAAACGTCTCAAAATCCATACTCTTACTACACTGTCAGAAACTTCACTTCAGCTCTTCTTCCTTCTCTTTATATCTGTAACCCCAGGTAAATAGATCAAGTAAAAGTACAGACAGTTGCACATTTATTTATGTATTATAGATAACTAGCTGAAGCCCACCATAGCATACGGCGGTGTAAGAATAGGAACGGAAAATGGTGAGAAAGGAATTCAGTATAACAAAGGCTTAGGAAACCACCATCGCAGTATAACGAAAATAGCAAGTAGCGAAACCAATTCCAAAGGTCGAGAGAGTACCTTCCTGTAGCAGGCTATGGAAAACATAGACATACAGTGGAACATCGAGATACGAGTTTAATTCGTTCCAGCACTGAGCTTGTATAGCGAATTTCACGTATCTAGAACAAACTTCCCCATTGAAAATAATGGAAATCCAGTTAATCCGTTCTGCACCCCCAAAAATATCAACAACAAAATCAATTTTCCTAACAAATAACACTGATAAATAATATACGCAAGTGGAACCTCGGTTTGCAAGTAACTTGGTTTATGAGTGTTTTGTAAGACGAGCTAAATTTTTTAATTAATTTAGACTTGATAAAATGAGCGATGTCTTGCAATACAAGTAGTATAGATACACTTTGTCTGCTGAGTGTCATGTGAGCATAACTGAGCTAATGGTTCTTCTCTCTCGTGCGCATCTCTCTCTCCTTATCTCTCTTGCTCGCGCACACGTCTCTCTCTCTCCTTATCTCTTTCGCTCGCTTGCACGCGCCTCTCTCTCTCCTTATCTCTCTCGCTTGCTCGTGCGCGCGCGCCTCTCTCTCTCTCTCCTCTTGAGAATCGTCTCCTATTCTCCGTCTGCATGTCCGCGATATTTTTGGATACGCTTATACAGCGAACTGCTACAGCAAAACAATGAAACCACATGCGCACAAACGCGTAGATCCTCACGCTACAGGAGAACAAGGAACACTGAGTGAGCTGGCAGGCTGGCAGTGTCAGATTGTGTGAATCCCCGAGTCGAGGCGGATCGGGAAACGCGTCACGCATAACCACAGCCTGGCTCGTGGCTCGTTATGCGAGCCAATGCTCGTATTCAGATCTGAATTTTTTGCTCATACTTTCCTCTTATCTTGAATTTCTCGTATACAGAGGTGATCGTATCTAGAGGTTTCACTGTATATAGACAGACGCCGCATTCACTGTGTTGCCCAGTCGACACAATAAGTCAGCGCCCATTTAAATTAACACAGATAGATGTGGAAACCGGGTTTTCTGATGAAAAAACAATAACATTTTAAACAGTATCGTTTGCATACAACAGATTTTGGCAAATCGTTTACATGCAATTATTTATATCCATTTATACACTAAATGCGTGCGTATCCCATGGTCTTAGAGTTGGTGGACGGGGCTCTGTGAGTTGACGGGCGTAGCTCTCTGTCTTCGAGCGCTCTCTGTCTTGCTTGCCCTTAGTTAGAGTTGGTGGGCGGGGCTCTTTGAGTTGGTGATCGTGGCTCTCTGTCTTGCATGCGGTGTAAAGTCAACGTGGCTCAGAGGTGCATGTGGACTTTTGCACAGACGAAAGCGACTGAGGCTGTGTTTGGTGAGTTGTTGCGTGCCTCGAGAGTGATGCTGGACTCGGGAGGAAGGTTACAGTTGGCGTGCGTGGCTCTGTCATGCATATCCCATGAGGTGGTAGGAGGGTTAGAGTTGGCGGGGGGGCTCTGTTGAGTGTATCCCATGGTCTTAGAGTTGGCGGGCGGGGCTCTGTCTTGCTTGCCCTCACTGTCTTGCATGCCCTCAGTGTCTTGCGTGCCCTTAGTGGATTATATATATAGATAGGCTTTATTATACATAGTGATATATAAAAGCAAATGAAATGTGACTTGTGTTAAATGTGTAGTTGCAGGTGGCACATAAATTTGTAGTTACACTCATTTTCAAACAATTTCACCGTAGTGGTAGGATTTGTGCTCTGGTTATGATCTCTTTTCTGATTATGAATTTCAAATTCATCTTGCTTTTTCAGTTTCTGGTTACTTGGCTCATTTGGCTTTATCAGTCTAGTGACCCTTGTTTATCCTGACCACAATTTATTGCTGCTTAATCATCTCCTGACTTTGTTGTGCTCACAATAATCTTAGGGCAATTTTCTGTGACCACAACTGCACCATATTAAATAGGCATTTATAAAATTATATAGCATGTAGAGCATGCTAGACACAAATGGAAATTGTTTTTAATGTCTTTTCCAATTTTCTGTGTTTCTTACTTTGAAACAGCTATGACCTGTTTGTTTTATCCCAGATTTTATTTTGAATATAACGGTAATTTCTCAGCCCTTGAAAGAATAGTGGCCTGGTGCACAAATTAATACAATGAAGTGAACCAGAGGACAGACCCAGGTTTCCTGTGACACTCTGTGTCACGGAGTAAACTAAAGCACAACTAATTCCTGTCTGAGGAATGCTAATTTATACACAACCTATGCACTGGTTTGATTGTAGTGTGCTACATTAGTGGTAGGGGATTCAAAGCACCAAGTGAGAGCTAAATTATGGGTAAATCACAAACCAAATGTAAAGTATCAGGAAATCACTTGAGCATAAAGCATCAGGAGAGTGTTGTGAAAGCAGGAACCAGAGCAGTGAGTGTCAGGAGAGTGCTTGAGGAGAAAGCAGCAGTTAGTGCTTGCTGCACATGTGGACCAGTGAGTGGCCGGAGAACACAAAGGGAGTGGAGAGGAATGAGTGAGAATAGGAGTAAGGGAAGAGAGTGAAGTACTGGACCTTGGGAAACCATCCTGAGGATCTCAGATCTGCTGATCTGCTTACAAGTAGTAGGTTTATCTGAATGGTCTGGACATGGAAGGAAAGTGATGTGGGGCTGAGATGTGTGCAGGCCAATGAAGCTGTACTGGGTGAGGGCATGAAGCAACATTGCTGTGTGGAACTTGCTAAATGTCTTTCCTGTGTTTTTCAGGAAGGAAAAATCAGAAGCCCAGCAACATAAGCTGTACGCAAAGAAGTTACTGGGGCGCATTTCTGGTGGGACCCTGTTGATGCACTGAACAGTAAATTTGGATTATCCACATTGTGCATCTCTCTATGGAACTGATTGAGTGATCTTAAGTGGTAATGGACTGATCTTTTTAATTACATGTGGGACTTTAATTATATTTATTTATTTATGGCAGATTTTAAACTGCCCTGACAACTTGCTTATGCACTTACTTTTTACACAATAATACATTTGCCTCTGAATTTTTTCACTAAGGCACTGTGGTTATCTCCTCACTTGCTCTACTCCATCCAGCATTAAGAACTACAAGATACTCCAGAAAACGGCTGGTTGCCTTGGCCCAGGGGCATCCCAGTTCCCACCCAAGACTGTTACAGTTGTTAAGACTTAGTCGCTTAGGTAAGTATGATGTGTGTCTTTTCCAGTACACCTATAGAATGGGAATGGTTGTCTGTCAGAACCTAAAGGTGAATGAATGTGGTTTTATGTGAGTTTTTTCATTTCTTTCTTTTTCAAAATGATTTTTTTACTGAGTGATCTGCCCTTCTTTCCTAGGATGAACATTTTGAAACGTTAGGAATGGGCAATTTTTCTATGTAAAAGGAGATTTTTTCTGTCAAAATATTTAACCCTATGTGCTGCTTTCTTTGTTTACTATGAAAATTCAATGAAACACAGCAGCTCATTTTCTGCCCTCTAATTTTTTTACAATATATCTATACCATCTGAGTTAGCAGTGGGGGTTGCAGGATTTCCTCATTTTGTAAGGTTTCTAAAATATTGAAAATTTACTATTCAGACTGTCTGTCCATCCATCCATCCATCCAAGAAACTATATCATATGATTTCTGTGTAGGCTAAATTTCAATTTCAGTTATGTTGTTGAAAACATTGGTGACAGAAACATAATCAAAAATTGATATACCATATTTACGCGTGTACCACGCACACATTTTTTCCCAAAAATTAGCATTAGAAAATCAGGTGGGCATCATACATGAGGAAATGTAATTGTGTAATGTTTACTTCTTCTGCTTGTGCTCGCTCGCTCACTCGCTTGTTCACGCACTCCCGCTCTCTCTCTCTTGCTTGCTTGTGCACTCGCGCTCTCTCTCGATTGCGCTCTCTCTCTCTAAACGCTTCCTATACAATCGCAACGGGCGTTGTACACAGGGCAAAACGATTTTCACGATTTTCTTTGTAAAAATTAGGGTGCACGTCTTACACGAGGGCGCGTGGTACATGAATAAAAATGGTAGATATATTTTTTTTATTTCATATGAAAAGCATACACACTGGCAAATAAATTTTGATCACGCTCTGATATCTGCTTCTACGCGTCAACACCCTATTTTTATTGAAAATATGTACATAACTCCAAATCCCAAAATGGTGAATTCTCTCAAATGCTGTGTCATAATTCGCACCCTGACAAATACTCATCTGAGTTGTGACTGGCTAACACCCGGGCCAATAGGGACCTGTGTTCTGTTTCTAATCTACCTGCTTGCCATTGTGACCACAGCTTCTTGGTGTACTCAAGTTGACAGGTTGGACTTGTTGGTGCTGCCTTTTTCAGTAATATTTCTATCGTACTAAACCTGGCAAGCCCCCCCTTCTCATGGCTCTGGTCTTTCAACATTGTTTTGACAGTATAACTTTTAGATTTGTAAAACTTACACTTTTCCTGACACAGATTTTTCTTTATAACACATAAACACATTTTGTCTAGCCCTTAAATACTTGACCTCTGCCACTTCAAGAGTAACATCAGTGTTCAAGTGGGCTTATAAGAAAAAACAATGTTTCCTGTTTTATCTGCTCAACTGGACCACAACAACTAAAATCTACAAATCCAGTTTCACATAACAATCAAACTGTAGTAACTGAAAGTCTGAGTTTAGCTATTGCTGTAAAGGTGTTTCTATTAGACATCAATACATTGTGAATTATACTTACACATGTATTGTGGATTCTCATGAGAAGACAATAAATCATCTGTAGGAATTAGTACTTATTTGCTGCGGGGTCAGTTGTTTTTGAGACAGAACATCAATCACTACTGAAAAAATGGTTAGTGTTGTTTATTTGTATTGCTTGTGTTTGTGCAGATATTATCTGAATATGAGATTTTGGTCCTTGAATGCTATGATCAGCTCTCTTTGTTGATAACAACAAAGTGTTTCTGTGTCATGTAAAAAAAGAAGAAGGAAATGAAAGAAAAGTATAATATATGCTTATCACAACAAAACATTTAGTGTGGTTTTCTGATAATGATTTGTATTGGAATCATTCATCTCAGAGCGTAATCTCCAGCTGAATGGGTTCAGTGTTTTTGATAATGCTCCTTTTAGGATGCTTCCCTAAAATACAATGAATCCATTGTTGTATTTTTTATTAATTATTCTTTAAGCAGCATTTCTTTTACCATGGATTGAGTATTAACCTAATGAACTTGCTATATACCTTAGCATATTTTCTGCAGAATATACTTATTTAAAACGTCTGTTAACAGTAATTCTGTCACAAATTTTAGTAATTAATAGGCTCTCCTCAAATAACAACAGTATAAAACTGCAGTAAGCAAAGGCAGAAAATTTCACACAAGAATTATGCAGTTCAATTTATTGATTTATAATCCCTGCGGTGGGCTGGTGTCCTGCCCAGGGTTTGTTTCCTGCCTTGCTCCCTGTGTTGGCTGGGATTGGCTCCAGCAGACCCCGTGACCCTGAGGTTAGGATATAGCGGGTTGGATATTGGATGAAAGGATAGAACATGCATAATTTACAATTATAAGGCATTTAGTCAACCATTAAAAATACTATGCCGCAGAATGGAGTTAAGTTCAGTGGATGACTATGCAAGACGAACAAGCACCATATATCCCGAGAATAAACATATTTAATTATTTTATTATTCAGCTCACAAAAAAACAACAATATTCAGATTTTATTTACTAGCATATTTGTACAATAAACACCTTTCAAGGTTACAGCTAAATGTTTATATTATATTTGCCTTAATTTTTAAACAGGGGTAGAGACACAATGAGTAATGGCCTCACAGTGAGAAGTGTCATATCAGATAGAGCCGGGAGGTTAAAGAGGAGTTCTGGATTTAATACATCTCTAGTGGTCCACAGTCCTTTGTAAGTCCTTTGTAAAATGTAATGTTAAGGTCTAGCTCTCTGGGCAGCCTGATCCCTCTGGGAATTCAAAAATGAACTACAATGTAGACTAATGAACATGATTAAGATGGCATCACTTATTGGTCTGATACAGGGTCTAGTTAGTAATGGCAATGGCACCAAACATCCCCTTAGCAAAAACTTGAACAATAAAATGGTTAATTACAGTTGTTTGTGTCACTTTTCAACAATTCATCCACAAATGACAAATAACTAACAAAAAAACCATAAGCTAAAATGTTGAAACAAATACTCATTAGATGCAGAGTTCATGAAAAAATAATCTTACCAAATAGTGTCAATAATGACATCATCATGGCATTATTGGTAATTATAAACAAGATTTAAAAAAAATTATAGAATTGTCATCATACAATAACACAAAAATCAAAAATCATTTACATGTTTCTGACAAAGGCACAAAGATTATATCTGTGTCATAATTGGGAAAAATATTTAGAGCAGGCCATGTGACCATAGCATTAGAGACTTGAAAATGAATCTATTGTGACAGTAGATGGTGCTCTAGACAGTAGATGGGCAACTGCAGCAGATGTAGTAAGAGTGACAGCAAAAGGTGTGATTGGCGTGACATCTGGACAGAGGAAGGAGGAAAAGGAAACCTGGTGGTGGAATGGGGAAGTACAGGAGAGTATACAGAGGAAGAGGATGGCAAAGGAGAAGTGGGATAATCAGAGAGATGCAGAAAGTAGACAAAAGTACAAAGAGATAAGGCGGAAGGAGAAGAGAGAGGTGGCGAAGGCTAAAGAAAAGGCGTATGATGAGTTGTATGAGAGGTTGGACACTAGGGAGGGATAAAAGGATCTGTACCGATTGGCTAGACAGGGGGACCAAGCTGGGAAAGATGTGCAGCAGGTTAGGGTGATAAAGGATAAAGATGGAAAGATACTCACAAGTGAGGAGAGTGTGTTGAGCAGATGGAAGGAGTACTTTGAGAGGCTGATGAATGAAGAGAACGAGAGAGAGAAGAGGTTGGATGATGTGGAGATAGTGAATCAGGAAGTGCTACGGATTAGCAAGGAGGAAGTAAGGACAGCTATGAAGAGGATGAAGAATGGAAAAGCCGTTGGTCCAGATGACATACCTGTGGAAGCATGGAGGTGTTTTGGAGAGATGGCAGTAGAGTTTTTAACCAGATTGTTTAATGGAATCTTGGTGTAACATGAATGTAAGTTTAATGTCACTGTGCTCTGTGCAAGAAATTGTTTTATGGATTCACAGGGGCTAGTCAGCATTTGGAAACTGCTAGTCAGCATTTACAAACTGCTAGCATTTGGAAAATGAGGGGGACAACTGTGGGGGTAGGCATTGTGCTATTCCTGCATTTTGGAGATGGGGTTGAGTCCTTTCCTTTCCTGGTTTGGAGACCAGAGAGGGGCCTGCACGTGGAGAAGACAGTATAAATACATGTACAAGCAGTGAAACACTTCAAGCCGCCGGACGGATGATATCATCATCCGTCCAGAAAATCCTTTCAGCGTAGTGACGAAAAATGGCAGACTCTATAGATCAAAATCCCACCTTGATATTGTCTTGCTATGGCTTCCCATCATTAATGCCGCATAAATCGTCATTAAAGACTGTTATTTTTCTCTTATGTGATTTTTACTGCAGTATCACTATGGAAGGGATATTGCCTTTTACATTATATCTATATAGTTTCTGGTTATTTAAAATTGCCCCTAAAGGAAACACTTTGAAAGTGAGTGGATGCCTAAGAAGTGGAGATGAAGTGTACTGGTGTCGATATTTAAGAATAAGGGGGATGTGCAGGACTGTAGTAACTGCAGGGGGATAAAATTGATGAGCCACAGCATGAAGTTATGGGAAAGAGTAGTGGAAGCTAGGTTAAGAAGTTAGGTGATGATTAGTGAGCAGTAGTATGGTTTCATGCCAAGAAAGAGCACCACAGATGTGATGTTTGCTCTGAGGGTGTTGATGGAGAAGTATAGAGAAGGCCAGAAGGAGTTGCATTGCGTCTTTGTGGACCTGGAGAAAGCACATGACAGGGTGCTGTTAGAGGAGTTGTGGTATTGTATGAGGAAGTCAGGAGTGGCAGAGAAGTATGTAAGAGTTGTACAGGATAATGTATGAGGGAAATGTGACTGTGGTGAGGTCTGCAGTAGGAGTGATGGATGCATTCAAGTTGGAGGTGGGATTACATCAGGGATCGACTCTGAGCCCTTTGTTATTTGCAATGGTGATGGACAGGTTGACCGGTGAGATTAGACAGGAGTCCTCGTGGACTATGATGTTTGCTGATGACATTGTGATCTGTAGTGATAGTAGGGAGCAGGTTGAAGAGACCCTGGAGAGGTGGAGATATGCTCTAGAGAGGAGAGGAATGAAGGTCAGTAGGAACAAAACAGAATACTTGTGTGTAAAAATGAGGGAGGTCAGCGGAATGGTGAGGATGCAAGGAGTAGAGTTGGCAAAGGAGAATGAGTTTAAATACTTGGGATCAACAGTACAGAGTAATGGGGATTGTCGAAGAGAGGTGAAAAAGAGAGCGCAGGCAGGGTGGAATGGGTGGAGAAGAGTGTCAGGAGTAATTTGTGACAGATGGATATCAGCAAGTGTGAAAGGGGTCTACAGGACAGTAGTGAGACCAGCTATGTTATATGGGTTGGAGACAATGGCACTGACCAGAAAACAGGAGCTGAAGGTGGCAGAGTTAAAGATGCTAATATTTGCATTGGGTGTGACAAGGATGGATAAGATTAGAAATGAGTACATTAGAGGGTCAGCTCAAGTTGGACGGTTAGGATACAAAGTCAGAGAGGCGAGATTGTGTTAGTTTGGACATGTGCAGAGGAGAGATGCTGAGTATATTGTGAGAAGGATGCTAAGGATAGAGCTGCCAGGGAAGAGGAAAAGAGGAAGGCCTAAGTGAAGGTTTATGGATGTGGTGAGAGATGACATGCAGGTTATGGGTGTAACAGAACAAGAAGCAGAGAACAGAAAGATATGGAAGAAGATGATCCGCTGTACCAACCCCTAACAGGAGAAGGCGAAAGAAGAAAAAGACTTTTCTTGTCACTTTTTCTTAGACATCTTGTAAAAACATTTGAACTAGATCCTATGTTTGAAATGGGTTTTATAAATATTATTGTTGTTGATGTGTAATTCTATTAGTCCATTTAGATAAGTATTTTAAGGAACTGCATAGTATTGTGTAGTACTGGGAGAGGAAGCTTGATGGCTGAGGTCTCCAGGACTCTAAACAAATCCAAATCATATTATGTGATATCATCTACTGTTAAATTCTGCTCCATATTTGTAATACGGCAAGTCCTGTTAATGCCCATTGTGGCACTTCTTGTGTGATTTTGGGCTATACAAAAATAAATTGTTCTATATTGTATTGTATATTGTTAAACCATTTCTGAGAGGATCTATTTTTTCTTAAAACTTTTTAGAGCAGGTTTTTGTATGGTGATCTACAAGGAGCAAAAAAGGAAACACCTCAGTAAATGGGTATTTATATTATATGAGTTTTTACAAAGATGTGGTTATTGAGAGAAGCAAACAGTTATCACCTCATCATGACTAAGTCAAGGAAAAAATGCAGCACATTAAGGGTAAGGAGTAACCAGTGCCAGCACCCTGGAATTTGCTCTGTCCACTTTACGGAAACGTTACATTTTTATTGACACCAGTTCTGTTGATTCCATTTCTCACTTTAACCAGGGCTGCCTTTTTAAACAAGTTATTAAGTAGTTCTTGAAGAATCAATACTCAAGAGTCCCCCATCTCTAACACTGTACTGCAGAGTCTTCAAAAACACTCATATGATGTGGAAATCATAAAGGATAAAAAATTTTACAGTCTGAATCTTCTTCTGAATGAAGTCTAGCTTACACAATAGGTTTTAAAAATCAGATCCAATGTTAGCAGAATAAAAAAGCTATGTTGTCCTTCCATTTACCAGTTAAAGTGAGTGCACTTCACATTTAGAAAACAAGTTTAAAAATAATAAACATTCAAAATTGTATTCATTTTGTTTGAAAACTCTCAGATGCAGTTCTCTATTCTACCACCTGCTCAAGCCCCACTATTTGCACAATTTTGTTATTACATTATTTTTTATTAACCAATTAAATTGGTTAAGATGTTTGTATTATTTCTATTATCATTTATATATATTTATTTAATGTTCTCCTTTGTCAGCTGCTAAGGCACACTTTTTTAAATACTTTGTTATTTCTATTTTCACATTATTAAAAAGTTCATTATTTTTAGTTCTGTCAGTGGTAAAATATCCTTTCTTTAGTCTGATATCATTCTACTGTAGGTAATAGTAGTAGTATTATAACATGTGCAGAGGACAGTGACAGTCTTAATTGAATGTCCAACCAACTTTCATCATGTTGCTGTTCTTTGGTGCCATGCCAAACAATAGAATATTATAACACAACTTAATTTTGACAAACTGCAAATGCAAATCAACTTACTCAATGTATTCTTTACCCCTGTTACCAAACCACTTGTTCTGTTATGTTCCAGGTTCCTGAAATTTGAGAAACCTCAGTATGGTTGGCCTTGAATGTGTATTATTAGCAGAGTTGGGTGTTAAACAAAATTTCCCTTCGCTGTTCACATGTGCAATTTGTCAGTCCAACATACAGTTTAAGAAAGCGTCACCTTTGCTTTGCAAGTTAGGATGTTGTGCATATTTAGACATCTGAAACACTACTGCAGCCTTGCCTCCAGACTATCATGGTAAGGGGGGCATTACTAAGTATCAATATAGCCTGAAGTGTGTGTGTGTGTGTGTGTTGGCTTGACATGATATCTGGGGTGTCTTAGCTCAGCTAAACGAACCCCTGGAGCCAAACCTGTATTACTGCATCCCCAAAACAGATCAAAAATGAGGTATGTATGTATGTATATACAAGCAATGCACATTGAATCAATATCTGGAATTGCCATTACCATCACACTTTTCAAGATCACCAAGACAATTGCAAGCATGCATATCTGATGTTTATTATTTTCTTCTAACAGTTGTAATTCTTCATATTTAATTTTTCCAGTTTCTAATCTGTACTTCTGTCTTTTTCTTTTTTGGTATCTAGTGGTGTAGTCATATGCCATCTGGCCAAAGTACTCTGTAGCCACCTTCATTGTTTAAAAGAACAAGCCACATTGCCTGTCAAAGAGAGGCAATAAAATACTTTTAAAAATATCTCTTGTCCTACATGTACCTTCAGCATTCTACCCTACACCTTTTCTCAGTATCCTAATGTATCTCAACCTCTGTAACACTAGCGCTGCCTCTCTCAACAACATTTCCATAAAGTCTGCCTTTCAGGCTTTGTCATTTTGAGGTGCCTTGCTCAAGTTGTGACTGCTTTTTGACTACCACCAAGGGTAGATGGGCCTCCATTACCTGCTGTGAAAATGTCATACGTATTTTTGCTAGTACTCTCTGTCTTTGAAGGCAACTCTCAGCTTTCATTCTGTGCCTTTACTGGGTATCCTTGTGTGTGTCAGCCTGCCCAGTACTTCCTCTGTCAATCATGTCACCAAGCCAAACTGACCAATCAGCCCAAAGCCAAGCTGACTAATCCGATTTCTCAAAAGGACTGGAGACATACACAGACAGTAGCATTTATTACATAGTAGATAACCAGGATGATACCGCCTGAAAAGATATTAATGAATAACTTTGTCACATTTATTTCCAGTAGAATGCCTATGGGGATTGATAGTTTTTTGGTTTGCTGGATTTATTGCTTTTCTTTCCTCCATTGCCATTTGACTATAACATGTTATTTCAAAATGGACACATTTTAATCACAAGAGACAATTTTCATTGTATTGGAATTTGTCTGTTGTTATTTATAGATCATGCTAAAGTGCACTTCTGTATTTCAATGTGTTATAAAAAGAAATGCTGCAGGTCTCCTCCCTCTTTTTTGAATCCTCTCAAGGCTTGTCATAGGATGCTGTCACCTTCCCTGCTGGACAGGTTGACTCTCAACCATGTAGTCCCAATTAGCCTGTGAATGGCTGTCTACTGTCTTCAATAATATTTTCTCACAAACCCATTAATGGGTAATTTAAAACATCATAACATGTTAATAAAATGTATTTTTGGGGCCTGCCAGAAATCTGCTGTTCAGGATTTAAGGGAGACTAAACTGTTAATTGTACTGTATTGGGCATTTTGGTCTTGTGCCCAATGCTTTCGGCTCTAGCTCCATTCAACCCTAATATAATGTACTGGACAGATGCCACTGCAATTCCAAAGTTTTCTTAGTTTTTTCCTTCTCATAAGGGATTATGATAACCTTGGTACTTTGGCTTTAAATAAAAATGTATTAACTTAAAATGTGTACACCCTGCTGCCTATACTTGGGAAAGTAGATCATAACCTGGTCCTGCTTCAGCCTCACTACAAACCAAGAGTGAGGGAGCTACCTACAACCACACGCTCATTCAGGAAGTGGTCCCCTGAGGCAGAGCAGACTCTGAGAAACTGCTTTGGAACTATGGACTGGGATATCCTGCAGGGGTCACATAGTGAGAACATTGAGGAGGTTGTTGACTGCACTGCTGACTACATCAACTTCTGTATGGACATTGTAGTTCCAGTAAGAACAGTACGCTGCTATGCTAACAACAAGCCATGGATTACAAGTGACATCAAGCGCCTTTTGAACCAGAAGAAAAAGGCTTTTAAATCCGGTGATTAGCATGAGCTTAAGCACGTGCAGAAGGAACTCCGAGTTCAACTAAGGGCGGCGAAAGAGCAGTACAGGAGAAAACTGGAGCAAAATTTGAAGAATAACAGTATGCAGGAAGTATAGGATGGGATGAAGATCATCACTAGCTGCAGCTCGAAGTGGGGTGCCTCCATCATGAGAGACAGGGAGAAAGCAAACCTGATGAACAATGTTTTTAGCAGGTTTGACCACCCTAACCCACTCTCACTCTCACCTCAGAGTACTGCATCCTCCACCAATCCTTCAGCTGATACCAGCATAGGAAAGAGTTTCCCCCAACCCACAATTACAGCAGCTCAGGTAAGCAGAGAGCTAAGGAGACTTTGTGCCAGCAAAGCAGTAGGTCCAGATGGAGTATCGCCACAACTGTTGAAGGCCTGTGCATTAGTCCTCTGTAGCGCATCTTCAACCTGAGCCTGGAACAGGGGAGGCTTTAGAAAAAATCTTGCACCACCCCAGTCCCAAAGTTATCATGTCCTGGTGAGCTGAATGACTTCAGGCCTGTAGCCCTGACGTCACATGTGATGAAGACCATGGAGTGTCTGCTGCTTCACCACCTGTGGCCACAGGTTTGCCACGCCCTCGACCCTCTGCAGTTTGCATACCAGGAGAAGGTGGGAGTGGAGGATGCCATCATCTACATGCTACACCGATCCCTCTCCCACTTGGACAGAGGCAGTGGTGCAGTAAGAATTATGTTTCTGGACCTCTCTAGTGTCTTCAACGCCATCCAACCTCTGCTCCTTAGGGACAAGTTGACAGAGATGGGAGTAGATTCATACCTGGTGGCATGGATCGTGAACTATCTTACAGACAGACCTCAGTATGTACGTCTTGGGAACTGCAGGTCTGACATTGTGGCCAGCAGCACAGGAGCGCCGCAGGGGACTGTGCTTTCTCCGGTCCTGTTCAGCCTATATACATCGGACTTCCAATACAACTCGGAGTCCTGCCACATGCAAAAGTTTGTTGTCGACACTGCTATTGTGGGCTGCATCAGGAGTGGGCAAGAGGAGGAGTATAGGAACCTAATCAAGGACTTTGGTAAATGATGCGACTCAAACCACCTACAACTGAACACCAGCAAAACCAAGGAGCTTGTGGTGGATTTTAGGAGGCCCAGGCCCCTCATGGACCCTGTGATCATCAGAGGTGTGTGTGCAGAGAGTGCAGACCTGTAAATGCCTGAGAGTGCATCTGGATGATAAATTGCATTGGACTGCCAATACTGATGCTCTGTGCAAGAGAGGACTGAGCCGACTATACTTCTTTAGAAGGCTGGTGTCTAATATTAAACTTAATTTGTCAATTTTTTCCCCACTAACGTGTTGCATGTGGATTGTTCTAAACGATCTTGTGTACATCATAATTGTGTACATCTGATTTATGTTTCACTATGCTTAAACCAATATTTTCACATAAGTCTTGTGTGCATTAACACACACCTTTCTCAGGCTATTTGTATACCAGTTTTAAGTGAATCATATTGAATCTTTTGCCAGTCTGGGGTTCCTAGTTTCATCAATTTTGTCAGCCTCAAATTACTGAATTTATCTCTTTACCGTAGAATGGACAAGGATTTGATGACTTGAGCTATCAAATTCATTTTAGATAAGAGTTTTTATTTTGTCACAAATCGTTATCATCCCAAATCCTAATAAATCCTAATAGGTATTGTACCTCGGCTAAGAGAAGCATGTTTGCATGTCTGCTACCTTACTATAGCACTGATCACATTAGGAAGTGCTTCAAGTAGCAGCAACAGCATTTCCAGAAGTCAAGAATTCAAGTGTAACTGCATGCAAACACAGTTTAGAAAAAAAAATTAAAATGGAGCATAACTGATTTGCTGTGGAAGGGGAATAGCTTCCAGCTCATCCTTTGAAGTATGATTAAATTTAAAATATGAAAAATTGAACTGCTTTTATAGACACTGGTACAAGAAGTGTTATATCTCAACTTGGTCATTGACCTTATTTATGCAATTGGAGAAACTTTGCTGTGGGCTTAATGAACAAATTTTAATCCTCAAGCACCCTTACACAAAATAAAATGAAAAAACTTAACCAAATTAACCGAGCCTCTATATTATTACCCAGACTTAGTTTAACATTTAAAGGCACATCACTTAAAGCATTGTTTTGGGTTCCTTTTACCTTGCAGGTCTGCCTGACAGCATGTCCTACACCTCCAGCATCTTTAAATTAATTAATATTTTAGTATCTGTTTAAGGCTGAAATATCTGAAAATGTTTCATTTGGACCTTGCTTAGTGTTTAATGTTTATGTTAAATCCTGAAACTGTAAAGTATAAAAATTGGAAAAGGTGTTTCTGTGCCAACTGAGTGGTTAAAGCTACTTCCTCACAGCTCCAGGCATCTTCATTTTAATGTTCTCTTGGTGAAGGGATCCAAATGTGTCGTGTTTTCATGTTTGATGTCCCGGCAGATTGACTGATTGGATGGCACACAGAAAAGACATTCAGAGACTGGATTAACTCAACAGAAAAATTAAATGGCTGAAACAAAAAGATATATGAAAGGGGTCCTGACTGGGTGTACTCTCTCTAATCAAAGCTCAGGCGTTAGGGTTATTTTATACATTTTAAATTTCCAGTTTTTTACTCAGTTCTGATGTGTTCTGTTTTTGTCGTCAAGTCTTGAAACTTACAGCTTGTAACAACAGATTCAACTTCTTAAGATAACGAATAGTTCTGAGTTCATTAAAATGCACAAGTTGTTGATATTTTCCTACGTGACAATTGGGAAAC
Source organism: Polypterus senegalus (assembly GCF_016835505.1). Classification (NCBI taxonomy): domain Eukaryota; kingdom Metazoa; phylum Chordata; class Cladistia; order Polypteriformes; family Polypteridae; genus Polypterus; species Polypterus senegalus. Next base: position 58,543,719 of record NC_053160.1, read on the forward strand.
CGGGCAGTCTTTTAAGACAAACTGCTTGTATTAAAATTAACTTATAAGGGTTTTGTGAACTGGAGAAAATTGCGTTTGCCTCTAGAGAGGGTCCACACTCACCTAGTGGACTCTTCTTAACCTATAGTTTTAAATATATTCTGTCCATGCCAATGTATGATATTGTTCATATTAATGCAAGCACTGTGAACATTGAGAACTCTTTGTTTTCCTCTGTGGTAATTCTCAGTTTGCCTCCAGTGTAGGCTCAAAGGCAGCTCAGAATTATTGAAATCTTAAAGCAGAGAGCTTCTTCTATCAGACACAGCTGCAGGGGCACCATTATCTTCATGTAAGCTCAAAATGAACTCAGAAAAAGAAAACTTTCTGTCATTTCAATGGCACTAGGCAAAGTTTGCATTCAGTATTTTTATGATTCTTATTTTCTTGTGTTTCTATAGCACTGGTTATAGTTAGTTTGTTTCTCTTTTGGGATTTTAAACTGTGGAGAACACTGTAGTGAAGTCTATTTTCACATACAACTTGTAGTTATTAAGGCTGAATTTTACTCACATCTTTCCACGACACCATAATTGTCTCCATATTGTGTCATTTTATTTATTTGTTGCTGTAGCGTATTACCAGTGATTACCAGACATCCTTGCTGCATGACATCATCTACACAATGGTAGAAAGGTTAACAGTGTGAACTTCTTGGTTATTTGAGATTATTGATAGATATTTTTTAAAAAATTAGAGTGTGTGTACCTTGGTTACTGCCTTTATTTGTGGATTTGGTTATGGGCCCTGACAAAAGATAGGACAGACTTTCTATGTCTACAGTAACTCAATCTGGCATGCGATTCACAGCTCATCTTCTGGTCCTTTAATCAACAGATGTGCCCCTTGTCATCATGGCAGTAGAAGTGCAATATGTAAAAGTATCTTTGCTTATGTTTAGCTTCTTATGCACACACTTATATATTTGATCCAGCTTATTAGCACTCACACACACGCAGACTCACTTGTATTGTACATTTCTTAATACAGAGTAAATATATATGCAAGCTTTGAAGATTATTGATTTGCATTACTCTTTGCTCCAACATGTACACTTTGTGTAGTTTACTCATTGTCCATATGTCCAAGTTGGTTTTAACCTGGATCTATGGCTTCCTCTCACATTCCAAATATATGCAGGTTGACCTAGCAGTTTAAACCATTCATCTACAAGTGACTGTCGATGTGGGCATGACTGTGCCCTCAAAAGGACTGATGTCTTATCCAGATTTAGTCTCTTCCTTGTTTCAGATATTGCTGTGATAAGTTCTGGCAATGCACCACCCTGTTAAATGGGTGGTGTTTCTATTCATATCTGTAGTGTACATCACATCTGCAGTGGGATTATGCAAACTCAGCTGTCTTAGTTGGATAATTTTAGAAGAACTCAAAAATGTAATCAATATTTTTTCCTGTATATACTGGGTTAATAAAAAAGTAAAAGAATACAGTTTGTAAATCTCAGTAAATTACGATAACGTCTTTGTTTTCTCAGTAGCCAGGCCTAACTGAAGACTTCTCATTCACTGCATCACTCTATTTCTGATTTGCTGAATAAACATGCCTCTTTGAGACACCTTCAGACAGTGTTGACTCTATTAAGGTGACCTGGAGAAAGAAGTTTGCATTATTAAGGTCATTTAGAACTTTGCCAACATACTTTAATAGATTCAATAAACCATCCTGTTTTAGTTCATGTTTGCAGACTGTTTATGCATTTGCTTCTGGTCTGAAAATTGGAGCCTGCCCAGGACTGAAAATTGGTTTGGATGTTGCAGCTCAGCTGTGCTCAGTAGTCAGCATTTGCTCATCTGCCAACAAGGGTATTCTAAGGGCTGCAAATGAGTCCCTGAGTCCCATCAAATAGCATCAGCAAATGGTACTACTGAGGCAGAATTTTCATTTATTTTGTTAAATATAGGTCAAATAACCATGAACAGAAATGTTTACTGCTGCACGTAAAGGACACAATGTTATTTCACAGCAGTTTATAAATGAAACTGCTTAAAGCAAAATCAGGGAGGGGATTAATTTGACCTCATGTAACAAATGAATGTGCTACTATAATGCATCAAAGTTAATAACAGACTCGTCTCATGTCACTTCCATGGGCTACTGAGACTAAAAAAATACTTACGTTTTAAGAGCTCTGTCAAAATATATAGCACTTGAACAAAAGAATAAAAGTATTCCTTAAATAAAACAATTCTGAAACAATTCCATTATTCCTGAAGTATATTGGTGGGGGGTTGGGGGGTAGTATGTTGTAGTGGCTAAATGACTGGGCCGTAGACCCAAAGACAGATGTTGAAAATGAGTGATTCTGACTTACTGTAATAACCTGAGTGACCACTTTGTCAGCTTGTGCTCCAGATATAAAGAAAAGGAATTTAAACAATTGTAAAGAATACTAATCTGGATAAAGAAGAAAGACAAATAATGTCTTTTAGGTATGTAATGTTAAGGTGATTTTTAAAGAGATCTTTTAATAAGAGTGATTCTGCTGTCACTGTGTCTTATTGTTCTTGGAATCAGGGTTTCGTTCATATTTAAAAACATGTTATATTAACTAGCGTAATGGCCACATTCATTTTAAAACAGGCTATCATTACAACCTTCAGAACATTTTTAAGCAGGTGGTGAGCTGGCTGTATTTTGTCTAAGATTGGCTGGTTGCAAAATCTTTGTTGAAAGAATAGATTTGGAAATGCTGCTAGGTTAAACACTTAGCAAAATGCTGGGATAACATTTCAAGCCTGCATAAAATTATATGAAGACATATGCACAACACAAAGCAGAGGTCTGACCAGAAGCACCTAGTTTAGGCATCTCTGAGTCTGGCTCTGTAAGTGCTTGCGATTCTCTCCATTGTGATATTCTACAGTAGGTTCCTTTTTGGATCTCCTCTTGTAAGGTCTGTTGTCAGCAGAGGATTTGCAACAATTTGGCGTCAGATGCTTGTGGTGGCAAACTCTTCCGTATCAGTTGACAAACCCAACTAAGAAGACTTTAGCATATTTCAAAGAAGTAGTAATGGCCTGAACATTAACCATCAGTGCTGGAACCAATAAGACTTTGTGTCTTGGTCTACCTGTTCAATAATTTGTTTTTATTTTAGTCCACTAGATTAGTGTTTAACTGGGAAAACTATGGTCCATAAACAAAGGAAGACATTGCTAAATCTTTTAAATTTCAAACGAGTACAAGGAGAACATTAAATCAAGGATTGTAATAATGCCTGAATAAAAAATTCTTATCCAAGTAATAGTGTTTTAATTTCTCTGAAAAGGATTACAGTAATCCCTCCTCGATCACGGGGGTTGCGTTCCAGAACCCCCCGCGATAGGTGAAAATCCGCGAAGTAGAAACCATATGTTTGTATAGTTATTTTTATATATTTTAAGCCCTTAGAAACTCTCCCACACTGTTTATAAATATTTATACAGTAAACCCTCCAGACAGATAAATGAATTTCCACGAAGTATGATTCTTTATTTATAAATCTAATATTTTCGCAGTTAGAGCATAGAAAACCTGTTTACGACCTTCTAAATACGTTTTTTAACATTATTAGAGCCCTCTAGACATGAAATAACACCCTTTAGTCAAAAGTTTAAACTGTGCCTCATGACAAGACAGAGATGACAGTTCTTTCTCACAATTTAAAGAATGCAAACATATCTTCCTCTTCAAAGGAGTGCACGTCAGGAGCAGAGAATGTCAGAGAGAGAGAGAGCAGGAGAAAAGCAAACAATCAAAAATCAATAGAGCTGTTGGGCTTTTAAGTATGCAAAGCACCACGATAAAGCGGCCTCAATGAAGGGATCAATGTGAAGGTAGTCTTTCAGCATTTTTTAGAGGAGCGTCCGTATCTTCTAAGCAAACAGCCACTGTGCAAACAGCCCCTTTGCTCACACCCCCTCATCAGAAGCAGAGAATGTCAGAGAGAGTGAGAGAGACAGAGAAAAGCAAAAAAATCAAAAATCAATACGGGCTGTTAGAGCTTTTAAGTGTGCAAAGCACAGCGCAGGAAGCATATCGTATATCATTGAGGAGTTTTATTTAATACATAATACATGCTCTGATTGGGTAGCTTCTCAGCCATCCGCCAATAGCGTCCCTTGTATGAAATCAACTGGGCAAACAAACTGAGGAAGCATGTACCATAAATTAAAAGACCATTGTCCGCAGAAATCCGCGAACCAGCGAAAAATCAGTGATATATATTTAGATATGCTTACATTTAAAATCCGCGATGGAGTGAAGTCACGAAAGTCGAAGCGCGATATTGCAAGGGATCACTGTATAATAAAACCTCCACACAACATTAATACCCAAGAATTTAGGTATCTGCCATAGTATGGTGCGTTCACACACACACACACACACACACACACACACTAGATAGTCCACATCAATCCATCAGTGATGCAGAGAGATTTCGAGTCAAATTTTTAGTGTTGTCTTCCATTGCTTCTGTGCTTCTCTAAATGTATGATTCAAAGTCATTCAATGTGAGCAGTTTATGTATTGGTATAGTATGATCTGGAAACTTTTGTGCAATTCTACACCACCGAAAACCTTAAAAAAATATATCAAAGCTCTAATATCAGGAAAGTCCCACAAGTTAACTGCCTAATTATTGTTTAGCAGCTACTCAACTTGCCACTGCCTGAGAAAAGTTCAGTTTTTAGACCCTGTAGAATGAAAGTCTGTGGTCAGTGAATGGATATGAGGCATAACAAAGACAGTCTGCTCAATTACTGTATACAATTATATTGCACATAATAATAACATAATAACTGTGCAGTGATTTTGGATGATGTTAAGCATGAATGACACAATATAAGCCACTTTTTGTCACTAAATGTAGTACCACTAAATACAAGAATGAAAAATACTGTTAAAATTAAAAGACACACTAAATCTTTTCTTGGAATATAATAACCAATCAATTTCCAAACATACATATTTAGCAGGGTAATTTTGGACAGAGATTACACAAATACAAATTTCCTAATTATTAATAAGGGTTAGGAAAGATTAATGTGAAGGCGCTGAGACATCAGTCGGAACATAATGTACAGGATATGAAATGAACCGTTTTCACTGAGAATGGAACACCACCATCTTGTTTCTGAAACATCTGGGAACCTCATTTGTTGCATAGGACATTGTTTAATATAGGAGGTTAATGGTATTCAAGTTTGATTTAATGAATATTCTATGTGGCTGCACTTAAGAGAATAAAGAGACTAATTTTACATTTTTTTTCTTGGTGATTGCTAGTGGAGCTATCAAAATTTAAATTGGAGCATTAAGATATTGCTATCTCCAAGCTTTTTAAGTCTAGAAAATATATTATTTTAATTGCTGTTTAAAATGAACAGCTTAACCTAAAATTTTTGATTCCTAATCATTACTAATCAGCAAAGTCATGGCCAAAGGCATGGAACTGTTTGTGTTCACTTGTCTTAAATAAGAGGTTTATTTAGTTATTTATTCATTTTTTTCTGGCAACATTTACACCACCATTCTCTTGAGAAAGTGAATGTAATATTATTGATAATTGCTAAAGTAGCTATTTAAAAAAGGGAAAAGTATGTGTGAATAAAATGGTATTATACTAAGAGGGAGAAGGCATATTTTAACAATCACATCATTTTTATCTCTTTTATCAAGGAAAGACTGGGATGCTTCCATCCATTCATTAGTGGGGGACCACTACACTGTGTGTAGTGTACTACACTACACTACACTGTGTGTAGTGTACTACACTACACTACACTGTGTGTAGTGTACTACACTACACTACACTCAGCATCTTGTATTAAATATTGTACAGATGTTTATAACTTTATCTAATATCTTTGGTCAAGCCAAGAATAACCATTCTTAATGCTGCTATAAATAAATTGCTGCTGCACTTACTGTGTGACCTGTTATTGCACAGCCTGACTATTACTCAGAACTATCAGACAACAGAAAGGAAACCATATTTTCACTGTAAAGTGCACATTTAGCTTTCCTGTATTTTAAAAGGTTTGACTATAACTCAGACCTGCTTTTTCTTTTTTTTTTTCTTTTTACACTTTTAAGATTGCACTACGGTATACAAGCTTATATTTTAGGAAATAATGAAAAGCAGAAAAATAAATCTTCACTGCTTAGCATCAGATCTTCACTCCAGTGTGCCTCTTAAATTGGAGAAGCATTAGTAATGGGAAATTCTTCAATGTTTTTTGTGCACTAATACTTTTAATGTATAATTTCCATCAATTTAGAGCATAACCAAGCAAATGAATAGAAAATGTTCAATTAAACAAATCACTCAAAGTTTAACCACTGAGTTGAGTGTGCACTAATTTCCTTAAAGAGGTATGATTATATTAAAGAAATACACATTAATATGAGGATCTGCCATCCATGCTCATTTTTAAAGACTCCTAAAGAGTACCAATATTATTGGGCCTCACTTCTCATGTGTTTGTTAATGTCTGTGCATATAAAAAACTTTAATTTAGTTTTAATTTAAGTTGATTCCATGTGTGTATAATGATGAATCCCATATCCATTTAAACAATAAGTGGCACACAAAGGCAGGATACAGAACATATTCTAATATCTAAAAAAAACTGAATCATTCATTTTTTTATACACACTTTACCAACAATATTGGTGCTACACAAATATGATGAATGAGACCCATTAAGTGAATGCTTCTTATGAAAAATGGCCAGAACTAACAGATATGAGTAAATATTACAGAGTCATAGGAATTTTCTTTCATTACAGTGCCCCAGTTTCTGTCTTCAAATATAATAATTCATATTCTAAACTGGTCTATTATCAGTGTATATAGGTTAGTGTATGAAAGGACACTGACATGAACTAGAATCCAATTTCTGGATGGATGTTGATAAAAACCGATGCCAGCACTACATGAAGAATTGTAAATCTATTATAACAAAAAAATCTTCTGAAGATACAAGACTTTTTTTCCTGCGACGAGACATGATCTTTTGAAGGGAGACACCTTCACTTCCCGCAAGATGGACAAGTCACGTCATACAACCTTTGGAAACAAGTCCTGTGATACACATGCAAAGCAGGTTAGAGATAATGGAAGTAGGAAAATTTGAAAGTTTCAGAAAATGAGAGTAAAGATCACATTAGCGCAAACAAACTGAAAATATTGCTCAGTGAAATAACGTAACAGCGAAAAGAGATTGAATATTCAGGTGTTGTACAAGCTTTTAAACATTCAAAGCCCACTTCACAATGGCATGTAGCATTGGTGCAAGGGGTTGGCGAGCAAAGCGAGCAGGGGGCAAAGCTCCCAAGTATTTCTAATTATTTTCTTTATTTGCCTATACTTTGAAAACTTTAATGACAACAGAATTTAGCTTAAAAGAGATAATCCATTCCAAGAAATCCATGCTAAATGAGAAACAAAACCTATTTAATGTAGGCTAGTTTTACTAACACTGACTGGTCATGAATGGGATGTGATTTTTATCATGATAATACTCCAGTTTGTGTAATGATGTGCAAAGTACAGTTCTAAAGTACAGTACAGTACTAGTATCATACAGTACAGTGGTTAGCATTGACTGCTAACTGCTTTTTCATGTTTTATTTTTGACTTTTATTGTAGCATTCATCAATTTTTATAGCCACTGGGCATTTAGGCATACAGTTCATAGAAGCAAACTAGGTGATTTTCAGGAGAATCCTGGGCAGCTTGGTGGTGCAGTGGTAGTGCTGCTGCCTCACAGTACGGAGACCCAGGTTCACTTCCCGGGTCCTCCATGCGTGGAGTTTGCATGTTTTTCCAGTGTCTGTGTGGGTTTCCTCTGGGTGCTCAGGTTTCCTGCCAAAGACATGTAGGTTAGGTGGATTGGCGATCCTAAATTGGCCCTAGTGTGTGCTGGGTGTGTCCTGCAGTGGGCTGGCACCCTGCCTGGGATTGGTTCCAGCATTGCACCCTGTATTGACTTTGATTGGCTCCATCAGACCCCTGTGATTTGGATTTAGTGGGTTGGAAAATGGATGGATGGATCCCTTGTGCAAAAACATGGACATTTGAAAAGCTTTCTCTGATTATGTTGAATAGCTAAAGAATATGACAATTGAAGCTTGGCGGCCCACCCCTGACTTTATAGAACTGGTGCCAATTCTAATTGGCAGAGTGAGACATTTGCCCATTGATAACTAAGTGCAGCATTTTGACATGACTGGCTGTACATCTGAAAAAAAGAGACAGCTGAAAGAGCAGGCACTACAAAAATACAAAGGCTCATTTTTAAAATACATTGCCTCAGAAAGTAACAGTAAGAGTGCGATCAGCCTTCCTGTTTTGGTGGCTTCAGAAGAAAACAACTTCACCAAGCACAAACAAAAAAATGAAAAACTACCTCTGCAGTACAATGACACAGAGCAATATGAAAATTGAAATAGAAGATGCAGTTCAGATTTTTGCAGCCATAAAGGTCCAGTGTGCGCGCTTCTGAATGGTACATTTAATCACAGGGAATATCAGTAATGTAACAAAGGTTTTTTTACTTGTTTAGGTATGCTGCTAGTATGGTTTATGTGCATTTTTTCTTATACTTCCTGTCTGAGACTGTTGCTATTGTAGTGGGGCGCATGATGAGGCAGAGCAAAAGCCAAATGCTTGGGATGCCAACTAGGCAACACATCATTAATTCCAACAAAAATGAAATAAATGAGATCGAAGGTGCTCTTTGTTAGTGACAATTCCTTTGAATCAGTGCTCTCTCCAGGTTACACTTTTTCTCTTCTCTGTTTCTTTTTAGCATTTGCTATTGTTGTCATGTTCGAAATGAGATGCCATCTTCCGGGAGCGTGCCCCTTTTATACCAAATGAAATGGAAGGGGCAGGGCTTCCTTGGCTTTGCTGCTGTCAAGGGGTAGTTTCTTGAGGCTGTGATGGAAAAAGGAGACAAGACTGTTAGCGACAACACCCCCTCTCATCCTGGGGTGGTACAACATACCTTAGGTGAGCTTAGAAGATGACCCTCTGGCACACATGCATGACAATGTATGTGAGAGACAGAGAGAGATGGTACAGGATGTCTGTACTGAACTGTCATTAAAGCCTCAGAACCTGCAGAGGTCAACTTGTCCTATAGCACACTTAACACATGTGTTTAAAGTGGAGATGCCATAATGCAACAATATTTGCTCCTTATGTGCTATTGCCTATTAGTTGTAATATTGACAACTTTGAAGGCGTGGAACAATTTTGTTTTGCCTAGAGAGACAGAATGACATGTGATGGCCCTACTTGCAGTTGAGATGAATTCATTCATTTCTCATTTGCCTGTGTCTTTGCTCCTATGTTGGACTGTACATTCTGGATCAAAGCTGCTCGCAGATATGTAGAACTGAGTTTAATTTGCTCAATAAAGAAACCATTGATACAACATTAATATTTGCACGCAACATGTTTTGAAAGAAAAAAGCGTTTCCTCAAAGGATGGGATGATACAGTAAGCAGTGATTCTTTCAATAAATCAGATCAAATCAGAGCATGTTTTTTTCTTCTTTTTTTTACTGATTTAATTTTAGAAAGAAATATGCCCAACTTTGTGGATAAGTTATGTGTGGAGGATTGAGACAAAGTGGGTAACCTTATTTTAGCATATATTTTTATAATGGAAGTTAGAAACCTATTTAGGAGTTATATATCGTACTTCCGTATTTTTCATTCAGCCCCACTTCATTTCACCTTCTGGTAGCAATGGGCATAAGGCAGGAATCATCCTTGCCCAGTTGTTTATACACATGAAAGCTGATAAATATGAAGCTATAGATTATAATCTCATGATCCTTAATTTTCTTAGCACAGTACTACTGTGAACATTCACAAATCCCTTCACAAACACCAGGCAGCAGCAGTGGTGTTCATGAAATCCGCATGGGACATTCACACAAAGACAGAGGTAGTTATCCGATTTGTTTTTCAGAGAACTAGAGCTATAACGACAAGTGTGTTCAGCAGCAGAGCCCAAGTCTGAAGAAGATTCATAAGAACATAAGAAATCTCACAAATGAAATGAGACCATTTAAACCATCAAGCTTGTTTGTTTAGCTAATACCTAAGCTGTCCCAATACTTTATTCAGATACTCCTTAAATTTTGTCGAGATTTCTGCTTCAACTGAGATCTACTCATCAGGATTACTGCCGAAATAAAAGAGAATCCATTGCTCTTCATTAAAAAATTTAAAGTAAGGATTGTAAAATCCAAGAAATGTGGTAAATGCTTTATATAAAGAATTGGAAACCTGTATATGCTTACACAGAAATCTGAACATATAAATATCAAATAAGTAGTTCAAAATAAACAGATTTAATGTTTATCTTATTTTGGCTCAATTTTGCTCTTTCTGTTTGTGCTCTTTTTCTCTCACTTGCTCTTTGATAGGGCTGGTGCAAAGTGGGCTATAAAGTGACTTGTCACAGTTGATTCAGATGGTTTCTGTTTGTTTTCAGCCATCTCATCTAAACATGTTAAAAGGGGAATAGAGCCAAAAAGAATTTGAATAGTGGAGAGGATGAACTTGATTCATCTGGATAAGATATATTTATGCAATGCAAAGTATCACAGTGATCAGTTTATATAAACGGTACTCACCTCTATTACAGCAAATGCAATGAAGTAAGTGACCCATGTAAGGAAAAACTGTGCTTACAAATATCAGTCATTTCTTTGCTGAGGGGTTCTACATATTCTGAAATGGAGCTACACTCCTGTGTGCCACTAAAATGCTTTTAAAACAGCAGTGCTCCAGTCACATTAAGTAAGTAGAATATGAAAGTATAAGCTCAAATTACTCTATGAAAGAAAACTAAAGTACTAAAACAATACAAAAAGCACTCGGGCTTACAGTCAGAAAGCTGTTACCATGCCACAGCATGAACCATTCAGATTTAAATATGTTATAAAAACTCACAGAATTATCTTTTATGAAACTCTTCTTTACACCAGTACTTCACACCTGTGTTACAAAAGGTGCCTCTTCCAGTGAGGACCAGGAAGGTTTACAAAACCGGTTTTACCTGGGACTGCCAAGGGTCGCTTTTAATTACACTTCATTTGATTCAGTTGTTCAAATTTGATTTGATTGACCTGCAATTTGACAAGCAGGCAATGTTAATTTTTTTTTCTTTAAAGCACATTGTGATTGTGGGTAATGTTAAGATGGAGTGGGCCTTAGGTATTAACCATTTCTTAATTTTCCTAAACAGTTTTCAACCTGAAATCAGTTAAAAGTTAAGTTTAGTTTTTTTCAAGTCAAGGTTATTACTTCACAGTCGTGGTATATACTAATCTGCCACATAAAGTTGGTTCTAAAATTAAGAGTTTTTCTTTTAATGAATTTTAAAAATATATTGTCTGTTCTTGCAGCTCACAACAGGACTTAAGTCTACATAAGTCCATAGATGAATGAAATGATGAATGAAAAAGCCTTAAAACGTACTGAATAGGCCCATTTTGATGCAGCAAAGAATGTGATTTAAGAAAACATGCCTTTCGAGTTTATGAGGCATCCTTGAGACAGCAAAAGGAAGCTAAAAATAATTATTTTATCACTAATTCTTGAAACAAATTTTCTTGAGGTAAGAATACATTTCCTGATCGCTCGTCTGCTCACAGTATTTTCCTTGGGTCAAGTTATAACAATGAAATAGCCACCAGAGCCATGCTATATTCTGCTTAGAATGTTACTTTTGCTCTGTTTCTGCTGTGGTTATGTTCTGCCATGGCTTTTAACAACAGACAGATGCTGTTCAGATAATAACATTGCGAACTGGCTCTGCTAAAGTGGCCGAAATGTGTGTGTGTGTGTGTGTGTGCGTGTGTGTGTCTACAGTGGTGTGAAAAACTATTTGCCCCCTTCCTGATTTCTTATTCTTTTGCATGTTTGTCACACAAAATGTTTCTGATCATCAAACACATTTAACCATTAGTCAAATATAACACAAGTAAACACAAAATGCAGTTTTTAAATGATGGTTTTTATTATTTAGAGCGAAAAAAAATCCAAACCTACATGGCCCTGTGTGAAAAAGTAATTGCCCCCTGAACCTAATAACTGGTTGGGCCACCCTTAGCAGCAATAACTGCAATCAAGCGTTTGCGATAACTTGCAATGAGTCTTTTACAGCGCTCTGGAGGAATTTTGGCCCACTCAAGTAGTAGTATAGGAGCGTCACTATTATACATCATCAGATTTTGACAGGTGTATGTCCCGCCCCCCTGGCATTTCCGGTACCCACCATATGCCACCTGGTTCATGGGCATTTCCCCCCGCGGTCTGATCTCTGCCTGTTGTTGGGTGCGCTGTTTGACCGCATCGGACCTTTTGTCAGTCGTGCGCAAGGAAAATGGTCGGGCCGATCTTAGCCTTGATGCTAAAACTGGGGCTGATCATCTTTGTGATCCGAGACGGACCTTTGGGAGCCTGTAAGGTGTCATAAAAGGTAAGTCATCAATGGGGCGGAGCAGACATCCTGCTCCTATCTGCTTGCAGCGCTCGGGGGTGTGTACAGAGAGTACAGAGAGCGTGATTGACAGATCCCGGCGAGAGGATGTACAAGAAAACTTTAGAGAGAATCTATGACACACCCAAGGAACCTGGCAGTACAGCCCAAAACACCCCTTGAGCATCCGTTACCTCACCCACCTTGTAAAACCATGCCCTTTATAAAGCAAGGCATATGCCCAAGTGTTTAAAACAATAACTTTCAGAGTGGATGTACAAGGAAAGGTTTAAGAGGAATCTAGGACACATCCAGGGAAAAAAAAACCTGGCAGTGCGTCCCAAACACACCCATGGGTATAGCGTTACTTTGCCCACCATGTAAAAAACCATGCCCTTTATAAAGCAAGGCATATGGTAGATGCCCAAGTGTTTAAAACAATAACTTTCAGAGTGGATGTACAAGGAAAAAGGTTTTAGAGAGAGTCTATGACACACCCAAGGAACCTGGCAGTACAGCCCAAAACACCTCTTGAGCATCCCGTTACCTTGCCCACCTTGTAAAACCATGCCCTTTATAAAGCAAGGCATATTTCAGATACCAAAAGTGATTTAAAACAACAAGTTTTATTCAATGATTCAAAAAAAGATGCCAAAGTGTCTTAAAACAACACATTTTATTGAAGCAAAATTCCAAACATAGCAAAATAAGATCTGGTCTTCACTTTGAGTTACAAATTGTTTGCTATACATTAAAATTGTTTAAACTATGACTAAAAGCAGGAGAAACAGCCGTAAAATAATCACACAAGCTTAATTGTATAAAGATTTGCAATTCACTTGAAAAGAAAAAAACACAAGAAAATGTATACATATAGGGTGCAAAATGAAAATTCAAAACCTGGTCCAACAGTGAGTCGGTAATACACCTAAAATAAAAATGTTTAAGCCAGCAAATATACTTTATATATTTATATTTCACTAAATTATGCAAACCTATTTTCTGTTTGGAACAGAGCCGACCACATAAAGCTGGTCTTCACAGGCTGAATCAGTTTTGCATATCCATCAATGGGTCTCTCTCCTGCTCAAATTCAGCTATAACATCATCCACATCAATCTTGATAGCTTTACGAAAACAAGGGAGATTGTACATTTTTAACAAAGCACGCACACAGGACACAAATCTATCTTTTCTAGCCCTTTTGAGCATAAATAAGCTATGTCTATATGCAATAATTGGTTATATTACAAAATGTGTCCATCTGGTATGCATTTTTCTCTTGACATTCCATACATTTTCCACTAAATGTTCAACAGAGCTAAACACATAAGCCCAAATGACTGAGCGACCAATATGGTCATAATGAATCTTTATTAGATATAATAAAAGGAGAAAACCTTCTATAGGTTGCATTACGTGTCACGCTGGGCAGGGACCTGGTTTTCCTTGTTCTAGCTGCCGAGTCTTGGTTCCTCTGACAACAGAAACAAAACACAAACAGTTAGCCGACAGAAAATATAACTCAAACAGATCTTGTTTAGCATGGATAATGCAATTTGCTTAGGTTTCTGTAAATTAATGTTGGTTTTAAAAAAATAACAGTAATGGTGATTAGAGACAAGTTCAAAAGCTGCTGTCCGAATCTTGGACTTTGTTGCATGGTCTTTTGTATAAGCGAAAGTGTTTACTTCAGCAACAAACTGCTTCAGACAGTTTAGTATGAATTTTACTCGGTTTCACAATTCTTAAGCCACACAAGGCTTTAACCAAATAAAACACCGTGTGTATTAATCTTTAAATACTGATCTGTCGACAGATGCTGGAAACACAAGGGTGTATTTCCTCAGGATCACATTCTAGTAAAAGACAAGTGTGCCCATCCTGAGATTCGAACCCAAACGGCATGCTAAACAAGACCCAGTTAATACATCTTACACAGGTGCAGAACACGTAAGCTACAACAGACTTTACATAATGCTTCATTAAAATCAATCCGGCTCTGTGACTGCGATGGCTGACAAGTGTTTGAGAAAATACACAGGTCTTGAGACTTCCGCCTTGAAGTTGAACAATCTTTCACACTGTGCTTAAATACGTCACTGGCCATCGTCACTCTATGGGGGAAAAAAAGAAAAGAAATGTCAAGCAAAAACGTGTTGGAATGGATGAGTGAACAATACACTTACAGTATGCACAAACAAGCACAGCTGAGGTTCAAGAGAAACAGAACAATTGTTTCAATGATCAATTACCAGTAGCAAGTAGATTTAGCAGAGATGTCTTATTACTCAAAATTCAATGATGGATATAAAATTTATCCTCACTTGTATCAATGTGCTCTCAAAATATGCTTGGGCTGTGTAAATAAAAGGCCAAGACAGTTTCTCTGGGTTTTAGTTTGATCTTTAGACAGAGTCGAGTTCCTAAAAAGCTACATACAGGCCAAGGCAAAAAATTTATAACACATTGGTACAAAACTTCTAAGACAGAACAATATTGTACATTTGTACATTTGTCACGAACAGCGATGTAAAGGCCAGCATAGTAAAACGGTTCAAAAGCACCTTAAAATCCAAAATGTGGAAATATTTTACATATGCCAATACTTTTCGGTATATAGATGTCCCGTCAGACGTTCTGCAGAGTTATAACCACAGTTTACACACCACGATTAAAACAAGACCTGTAGATGTGACTCCTGAAAATGCCCGAGTGTTTGGAAAACAATCTATGGTAGGGCGGGGCAAAGAAAATCTACTCCGTGCACTTTGAAAATAGGTGATCATGTCCGAGTTTCAAAATTAAAAGTGTATTCGAAAAGGCTATGAGCAGTGGTTTATAGATGAGATATTTATTATCGTTGACTCTTTTAAAATGAATCAAACCTGTCTATAAACTAAGGTTACCCAGGTGATGAAATTAAAGAGAGATTTTATGCAGAAGAGTTACAAAAATAAAGCCCGATGCTAACCAGGTGTATACGCATCCAGAAAATTCTAACCACTCACGGGCAGGCGTGGTAGAAACAAGCATGTGTTGGCAAAATGGCTTGGTTGGGACAAGAAATTTAACAGTTGGGTCAAGACTTCAGAAGTGAAAGACAAGGAGTTGAGAAACCAAGAAAAAATGTCTAAAGTCAGAAGTGCATTTTATATAACACTGCTGAGTAATTCATCGGCCAGAACTTTTCCCAACACAACAGCATCATTAACCATTCAGGTAGCCAAGACAATAAAACAGCCCAGAGACTGGAAAGTGGCACTGGTGGAACTGACTTACCCACAAATGTTCAATTCCATCACCCAGGAAGCACCATTTACACTAATGAATGAGGAAACAAGAGAGTATGAAGTGACAGACCCAGAGACAGGATGTACCAGAAGGTTTCAGAGAGAGAATCTATTACACACCCAAGGAAACTGGCAGTGCAGCCCAAACACACCATGGGCATCCCATTACCTCAGCCACCTTCCAAACCATACCCTTTATAAAGCAAATCATAAAGTAAACACCAAGGTGTCTTAAAAACAATAACTTTATTGTATATTTCAAGGACACACACAGTTTGCATCCTTTACCTCATGATCTAACCCAACCCATCTGTTATAACAGGATACATAAAGGGAGAGAAAAAAGGATATCAAAGTATCTTAAAACAACAAGTTTATTGAAGCAAAATTCCAAACATAGCAATTAACACGTAGTCTTTGCTTTCAGAGTTACACACTGTGTGCTATACATTATATATATTTTTTTACATGTATGAATAAAGCAGGAGAAACAGCAGGAAAATATTCACTGATACATACAGTATATGATGTGGGCATCATAAATGTTTATGTTGGTGTAATGCACTCCTAGACAATAATGTTTTGTACTGTATGTTGCAAACTTCATTGAAAAGATTCCTTGAGCATTCTGTTCATAAATTTGTCAAAAGAGACTTTGGGTAAATTACAGTATGAAACTGCTTAGGAAAATTATACAAACAAGCTTGTGTGAATGAGATCAGTAACCCATTTGAAAAGAAACAAAAACACAATTGTATACAAGTATGAGAACACAATCTAATTGCAAACCAGGTCCAAACCTATCAGTGAACCAATAATACCCCTAAATAAAAGTGTTTAATTCAGCACATGTTTAATATATTTGTATTTCACCAAATTATGCAAGCCTATTTTCTCTGTTTGGAACAGAGCCGACCACTAAAAGATGGTCCTCACAGGCTGAATCAGTTGTGCATAAGCATCAACGGGTATCTCTCCCTGCTCAAACACCGACAGAACATCATCCTGCACCTTTCTCTTGACAGATTTAAGAAAACAGGGGAGATTACACATTTTTAGCATAGCACAGACACAGGACACAAGTCTAGCCTTTCTACCCCTTTGGAGCATAAATAAGCTAGGTCTATAAGCCCAAGAACGTTTTTAGACAGGCATAGATCCAAATTACCTGTTTAGATTTCTCTGGTTCATGTTCTACCGACTGGTTATCTTCTATAATGATGACACCGGTCTCTGCTTTAGCGGTATGTTTTGTTGTTGCAGAATCCATGTTTTGCTTCTTTCTAGTAAAAGAAAACAGATAATGGTGTGTCTCGGGGATGGACCAGCAAGCTCCAATGCCACGAGGGACCAGCGAGAACGCTCGACTGGCCAAGCGACACAGGGACACGGGTAAGCTGGGATCGGCAAGATCCGATGCCGCGACGGACCAGCGAGGGCACTCGCCTGTCCAAGCGACACAGGGACTATGGTTAGCGTAGCCAGTTAAAACCTTGCAAAAGTGGTGGACTCAGCCAACCAACTTAAGCTCGGTCAAAGGAATTGTTAGCTGTAAAACAAGCGTTGGTGTCTCCTTTCTGACTTGGACAGCGGTGGACTCAGCCGACCTGCTAGGTCTCTGTCATAAGGAGATGGCTACCAGTGCTTGGTTTTAATCAAAGGAGAGACAGAAAATAAAAGGAGAGGAAAAAAGAAAGAAAGAAAGAAAGAAAGAAAACACAGCACAACTTACCCAATTCTTATTACTGAGGAGCCCGGGCCTTTGGGTCCAAATATCTGTACTTAAATATGCTTTTGGGCGAGGCTTTTACAACGCTGGGGCCAATCAAAACGTTTTAAGAAAAGATTTTTTAAGATAACCCGCCAACATATTTTTAACCAATCAACAAACACATGCCGCATGTTAAGCTAGCCAATGGAATTACACCATGCTGGTTCGGGCGTGTGCTGAGTGCATCCAGCGCTTCCCAAATTCAGAACCGACAATCAGGATACACACCAGGCAGCTGTGATGTGAATGGTCTCATATGGCTAAAAGGCAATATGGCGCGACTGAATAAATGTGTGAACTGGTCTGTCAATGAAAACGGTGTTAGCATATGAATTTAACAGTAACAGACAAAATCTTTGTAATACTGCACATGCAATGGTGGCGCACTCTAACCCAGGAGATCTGGTTTTGCGATTGGGGACGAGAGCAAAAATAAGACGGATCTATCTATCT
Source organism: Polypterus senegalus (assembly GCF_016835505.1). NCBI lineage: Eukaryota > Metazoa > Chordata > Cladistia > Polypteriformes > Polypteridae > Polypterus > Polypterus senegalus. Next base: position 58,561,787 of record NC_053160.1, read on the forward strand.
ATCTATCTATCTATCTATATTATCATGATTAAAATATGAATGTGTGTTATTCTAACATAGCCCCATAAACAATTAGTAAAAAAAAATGGAATGCTTTTCTTGTCATTCTTAATAAACACAATTTAATTTATAATACGCCTAGAAGTTGGTAAGACACGCTAGGGCTAATGGTTTTGTAAATAAATAAAAATCCGGTAACGCTTTAATATTTATATATAAGTCATGAATGTGTGTACACGTTTAATTAGTCTTTTCATTCCTGGCATGATTAACTTGTACCTTTAAAAGAAGAAAATGCATTATTTTGGTGCATAGCACCCATTTATTAAGTAACTAGGATATGTTAAGGAAAAGAAGCAGCGTTGCTACTCTCTGTATTGGCCCGTGGCGCATGTATAGAGCTGTCGCTTTCTAAATCAGCACATCGGGGTTCGCACCTGGACAGTACAATATGACATTGACTCTTAAAATGTGTATGTTATTATGACCTTACATTAGGCCTACGGTGTGTCATTCTTTTATAGACACATAAATGAAAAGGTAAAATGGAATTCTTTTGTCGTTATTCTTAATACGCGCAATTTAATTTATGATAGGCCTAGAAGTTGGTAAGTCACGCTGGGGCAGACGGTCTTGTAAATAAATAAATAAATAAAAACCCGGTAACGCGTTAATATTTATGTATATATAGGTCATGATGGTGTGCACGTGTAATTTGACTTTTTATCCCTGGCATGATTAACTTGTGCCTTAAAATAAGAATAAGAAGAAAAAATGAACCAGAGCAGCGCATGCGTGTGTTGTCCGGTGGCGCACCCGTAGAGCTGTCACTTTCTTAAGATAGGGGATCTGGGTTCGAGTCCGGGCAGACAACAAAAGTAAAACATTGACTTTTCAAATGTGTATATGATTATGCATTACTGTATGTTATTCTATTATAGCCAAGTAAACTAAGTGGTCAAATGGAATTCTAGCAGGAGTTTGAAATGAGTAATAGATTTTACTCGCGAAGGCAGATAGGAAGAGCATGCCAAATTTTAGGGGCCATCACACTGAAAGTTCTGCCACCCATAGTTACAAACCTGTATTTAGCTACGGTGAGTAAATTAGCGTCACGATGATCTTAAATCCTCACCCAGGGTAATCCGAAACACGTTTCTAACGGTTCAAAATCCTTATAAATAATTTTTCTTTACAAAAAGTAACACTCGTCAGGGGGACACTGGAATCTGTTGCTGCTCTTTAAGATGAGGCGAGTGTAGAGGGCCTTGTTGGAACATTCTAGATGTACTCTATTACATAAAATGAAATGATAAAATTCATTGGAATATACGTTTCATCGTCTGTCTATAAGTGATAACGGTGGAACATTCCAGAGGTATTACATATAATAAATGATGCAATTTAATTGTAGCACCTGTTTTACAGTTATGTTTCACCATGTGTCCATAAACGATAACAGCTGATTACGTCATGTTTGGTGGTTATTGGTCTATTATATATAACATGGACGGAATTACACATTAAATATTTTATGCATTTTGCATTATGGAGCATTATGGCTCCCTTCTTAGATTCGGATGAAACTGATGATCACCTTTCCGATTGCCACAGAATTAAGATTTGTATATTATATATTCATGCATAATTAGTGAAAAAAACTTACTTTGTCCCGGTCTGGAGATTGCTCCCGAAGGGGATATAATGCTATTTGTATGTACAAAAGTGGATATCTTTTGGTTTTCTTCACTTAAGGATATAAACTCGTGAAATCGTAGTAATATATTTTTTCTCCAGCGCACACCTTGCAATATAAAAGTGTTGCAAACACAATCTTATTCGCTGTTATACAATACTAACACGTACATCCGTTCACTCAGCTCGCCGATGGGCCCCAATAATCACACACGCCCATCCTCTTTTTCTACCGTGTGCCCATTTGTGAGGCCCTTGGCCAGCAAGGGTCTTATCGCTGCGGTCCATTGAGCTCAAGCAATGAACAGTGGCCCTGGACTGAACACAGGCCCCACTGCTTGTTGGTTGAACAAATACTTACAGCATCCAGATCGGTTTTAATAATGAAAGGATTCGTTAAACAACCAATGTTTATTTATTTATTTATTTTGTTTTTGTTTTGTTTTCGTACCTGGGATCTGTCATACTAATAATGTCGTTAAGACGTGTAAGGGTTCCTTTATGGTGCTCTTTTTTCGGCGAGACAGTCATCAATAGAGATTCAAGCAATTTCTCACGTGCTGAAAATCCTGGTAAGAAATATTGTGGCGGTATTTTAAAATTGACTTTGTACATACAAATAGCATTATATCCCCTTCGGGAGCAATCTCCAGACCGGGACAAAGTAAGTTTTTTTTCACTAATTATGCATGAATATATAATATACAAATCTTAATTCTGTGGCAATCGGAAAGGTGATCATCAGTTTCATCCGAATCTAAGAAGCGAGCCATAATGCTCCATAATGCAAAATGCATAAAATATTTAATGTGTAATTCCGTCCATGTTATATATAATAGACCAATAACCACCAAACATGACGTAATCAGCTGTTATCGTTTATGGACACATGGTGAAACATAACTGTAAAACAGGTGCTACAATTAAATTGCATCATTTATTATATGTAATACCTCTGGAATGTTCCACCGTTATCACTTATAGACAGACGATGAAACGTATATTCCAATGAATTTTATCATTTCATTTTATGTAATAGAGTACATCTAGAATGTTCCAACAAGGCCCTCTACACTCGCCTCATCTTAAAGAGCAGCAACAGATTCCAGTGTCCCCCTGACGAGTGTTACTTTTTGTAAAGAAAAATTATTTATAAGGATTTTGAACCGTTAGAAACGTGTTTCGGATTACCCTGGGTGAGGATTTAAGATCATCGTGACGCTAATTTACTCACCGTAGCTAAATACAGGTTTGTAACTATGGGTGGCAGAACTTTCAGTGTGATGGCCCCTAAAATTTGGCATGCTCTTCCTATCTGCCTTCGCGAGTAAAAATCTATTACTCATTTCAAACTCCTGCTAGAATTCCATTTGACCACTTAGTTTACTTGGCTATAATAGAATAACATACAGTAATGCATAATCATATACACATTTGAAAAGTCAATGTTTTACTTTTGTTGTCTGCCCGGACTCGAACCCAGATCCCTATCTTAAGAAAGTGACAGCTCTACGGGTGCGCCACCGGACAACACACGCATGCGCTGCTCTGGTTCATTTTTTCTTCTTATTCTTATTTTAAGGCACAAGTTAATCATGCCAGGGATAAAAAGTCAAATTACACGTGCACACCATCATGACCTATATATACATAAATATTAACGCGTTACCGGGTTTTATTTATTTATTTATTTACAAGACCGTCTGCCCCAGCGTGACTTACCAACTTCTAGGCCTATCATAAATTAAATTGCGCGTATTAAGAATAACGACAAAAGAATTCCATTTTACCTTTTCATTTATGTGTCTATAAAAGAATGACACACCGTAGGCCTAATGTAAGGTCATAATAACATACACATTTTAAGAGTCAATGTCATATTGTACTGTCCAGGTGCGAACCCCGATGTGCTGATTTAGAAAGCGACAGCTCTATACATGCGCCACGGGCCAATACAGAGAGTAGCAACGCTGCTTCTTTTTCCTTAACATATCCTAGTTACTTAATAAATGGGTGCTATGCACCAAAATAATGCATTTTCTTCTTTTTAAAGGTACAAGTTAATCATGCCAGGAATGAAAAGACTAATTAAACGTGTACACACATTCATGACTTATATATAAATATTAAAGCGTTACCGGATTTTTATTTATTTACAAAACCATTAGCCCTAGCGTGTCTTACCAACTTCTAGGCGTATTATAAATTAAATTGTGTTTATTAAGAATGACAAGAAAAGCATTCCATTTTTTTTTACTAATTGTTTATGGGGCTATGTTAGAATAACACACATTCATATTTTAATCATGATAATATAGATAGATAGATAGATAGATAGATAGATAGATAGACCGTCTTATTTTTGCTCTCGTCCCCAATCGCAAAACCAGATCTCCTGGGTTAGAGTGCGCCACCATTGCATGTGCAGTATTACAAAGATTTTGTCTGTTACTGTTAAATTCATATGCTAACACCGTTTTCATTGACAGACCAGTTCACACATTTATTCAGTCGCGCCATATTGCCTTTTAGCCATATGAGACCATTCACATCACAGCTGCCTGGTGTGTATCCTGATTGTCGGTTCTGAATTTGGGAAGCGCTGGATGCACTCAGCACACGCCCGAACCAGCATGGTGTAATTCCATTGGCTAGCTTAACATGCGGCATGTGTTTGTTGATTGGTTAAAAATATGTTGGCGGGTTATCTTAAAAAATCTTTTCTTAAAACGTTTTGATTGGCCCCAGCGTTGTAAAAGCCTCGCCCAAAAGCATATTTAAGTACAGATATTTGGACCCAAAGGCCCGGGCTCCTCAGTAATAAGAATTGGGTAAGTTGTGCTGTGTTTTCTTTCTTTCTTTCTTTCTTTCTTTTTTCCTCTCCTTTTATTTTCTGTCTCTCCTTTGATTAAAACCAAGCACTGGTAGCCATCTCCTTATGACAGAGACCTAGCAGGTCGGCTGAGTCCACCGCTGTCCAAGTCAGAAAGGAGACACCAACGCTTGTTTTACAGCTAACAATTCCTTTGACCGAGCTTAAGTTGGTTGGCTGAGTCCACCACTTTTGCAAGGTTTTAACTGGCTACGCTAACCATAGTCCCTGTGTCGCTTGGACAGGCGAGTGCCCTCGCTGGTCCGTCGCGGCATCGGATCTTGCCGATCCCAGCTTACCCGTGTCCCTGTGTCGCTTGGCCAGTCGAGCGTTCTCGCTGGTCCCTCGTGGCATTGGAGCTTGCTGGTCCATCCCGAGACACACCATTATCTGTTTTCTTTTACTAGAAAGAAGCAAAACATGGATTCTGCAACAACAAAACATACCGCTAAAGCAGAGACCGGTGTCATCATTATAGAAGATAACCAGTCGGTAGAACATGAACCAGAGAAATCTAAACAGGTAATTTGGATCTATGCCTGTCTAAAAACGTTCTTGGGCTTATAGACCTAGCTTATTTATGCTCCAAAGGGGTAGAAAGGCTAGACTTGTGTCCTGTGTCTGTGCTATGCTAAAAATGTGTAATCTCCCTGTTTTCTTAAATCTGTCAAGAGAAAGGTGCAGGATGATGTTCTGTCGGTGTTTGAGCAGGGAGAGATACCCGTTGATGCTTATGCACAACTGATTCAGCCTGTGAGGACCATCTTTTAGTGGTCGGCTCTGTTCCAAACAGAGAAAATAGGCTTGCATAATTTGGTGAAATACAAATATATTAAACATGTGCTGAATTAAACACTTTTATTTAGGGGTATTATTGGTTCACTGATAGGTTTGGACCTGGTTTGCAATTAGATTGTGTTCTCATACTTGTATACAATTGTGTTTTTGTTTCTTTTCAAATGGGTTACTGATCTCATTCACACAAGCTTGTTTGTATAATTTTCCTAAGCAGTTTCATACTGTAATTTACCCAAAGTCTCTTTTGACAAATTTATGAACAGAATGCTCAAGGAATCTTTTCAATGAAGTTTGCAACATACAGTACAAAACATTATTGTCTAGGAGTGCATTACACCAACATAAACATTTATGATGCCCACATCATATACTGTATGTATCAGTGAATATTTTCCTGCTGTTTCTCCTGCTTTATTCATACATGTAAAAATATATATATAATGTATAGCACACAGTGTGTAACTCTGAAAGCAAAGACTACGTGTTAATTGCTATGTTTGGAATTTTGCTTCAATAAACTTGTTGTTTTAAGATACTTTGATATCCTTTTTTCTCTCCCTTTATGTATCCTGTTATAACAGATGGGTTGGGTTAGATCATGAGGTAAAGGATGCAAACTGTGTGTGTCCTTGAAATATACAATAAAGTTATTGTTTTTAAGACACCTTGGTGTTTACTTTATGATTTGCTTTATAAAGGGTATGGTTTGGAAGGTGGCTGAGGTAATGGGATGCCCATGGTGTGTTTGGGCTGCACTGCCAGTTTCCTTGGGTGTGTAATAGATTCTCTCTCTGAAACCTTCTGGTACATCCTGTCTCTGGGTCTGTCACTTCATACTCTCTTGTTTCCTCATTCATTAGTGTAAATGGTGCTTCCTGGGTGATGGAATTGAACATTTGTGGGTAAGTCAGTTCCACCAGTGCCACTTTCCAGTCTCTGGGCTGTTTTATTGTCTTGGCTACCTGAATGGTTAATGATGCTGTTGTGTTGGGAAAAGTTCTGGCCGATGAATTACTCAGCAGTGTTATATAAAATGCACTTCTGACTTTAGACATTTTTTCTTGGTTTCTCAACTCCTTGTCTTTCACTTCTGAAGTCTTGACCCAACTGTTAAATTTCTTGTCCCAACCAAGCCATTTTGCCAACACATGCTTGTTTCTACCACGCCTGCCCGTGAGTGGTTAGAATTTTCTGGATGCGGTATACACCTGGTTAGCATCGGGCTTTATTTTTGTAACTCTTCTGCATAAAATCTCTCTTTAATTTCATCACCTGGGTAACCTTAGTTTATAGACAGGTTTGATTCATTTTAAAAGAGTCAACGATAATAAATATCTCATCTATAAACCACTGCTCATAGCCTTTTCGAATACACTTTTTAATTTTGAAACTCGGACATGATCACCTATTTTCAAAGTGCACGGAGTAGATTTTCTTTGCCCGGCCCTACCATAGATTGTTTTCCAAACACTCGGGCATTTTCAGGAGTCACATCTACAGGTCTTGTTTTAATCGTGGTGTGTAAACTGTGGTTATAACTCTGCAGAACGTCTGACGGGACATCTATATACCGAAAAGTATTGGCATATGTAAAATATTTCCACATTTTGGATTTTAAGGTGCTTTTGAACCGTTTTACTATGCTGGCCTTTACATCGCTGTTCGTGACAAATGTACAAATGTACAATATTGTTCTGTCTTAGAAGTTTTTGTACCAATGTGTTATAAATTTTTTTGCCTTGGCCTGTATGTAGCTTTTTAGGAACTCGACTCTGTCTAAAGATCAAACTAAAACCCAGAGAAACTGTCTTGGCCTTTTATTTACACAGCCCAAGCATATTTTGAGAGCACATTGATACAAGTGAGGATAAATTTTATATCCATCATTGAATTTTGAGTAATAAGACATCTCTGCTAAATCTACTTGCTACTGGTAATTGATCATTGAAACAATTGTTCTGTTTCTCTTGAACCTCAGCTGTGCTTGTTTGTGCATACTGTAAGTGTATTGTTCACTCATCCATTCCAACACGTTTTTGCTTGACATTTCTTTTCTTTTTTTCCCCCATAGAGTGACGATGGCCAGTGACGTATTTAAGCACAGTGTGAAAGATTGTTCAACTTCAAGGCGGAAGTCTCAAGACCTGTGTATTTTCTCAAACACTTGTCAGCCATCGCAGTCACAGAGCCGGATTGATTTTAATGAAGCATTATGTAAAGTCTGTTGTAGCTTACGTGTTCTGCACCTGTGTAAGATGTATTAACTGGGTCTTGTTTAGCATGCCGTTTGGGTTCGAATCTCAGGATGGGCACACTTGTCTTTTACTAGAATGTGATCCTGAGGAAATACACCCTTGTGTTTCCAGCATCTGTCGACAGATCAGTATTTAAAGATTAATACACACGGTGTTTTATTTGGTTAAAGCCTTGTGTGGCTTAAGAATTGTGAAACCGAGTAAAATTCATACTAAACTGTCTGAAGCAGTTTGTTGCTGAAGTAAACACTTTCGCTTATACAAAAGACCATGCAACAAAGTCCAAGATTCGGACAGCAGCTTTTGAACTTGTCTCTAATCACCATTACTGTTATTTTTTAAAACCAACATTAATTTACAGAAACCTAAGCAAATTGCATTATCCATGCTAAACAAGATCTGTTTGAGTTATATTTTCTGTCGGCTAACTGTTTGTGTTTTGTTTCTGTTGTCAGAGGAACCAAGACTCGGCAGCTAGAACAAGGAAAACCAGGTCCCTGCCCAGCGTGACACGTAATGCAACCTATAGAAGGTTTTCTCCTTTTATTATATCTAATAAAGATTCATTATGACCATATTGGTCGCTCAGTCATTTGGGCTTATGTGTTTAGCTCTGTTGAACATTTAGTGGAAAAATGTATGGAATGTCAAGAGAAAAAATGCATACCAGATGGACACATTTTGTAATATAACCAATTATTGCATATAGACATAGCTTATTTATGCTCAAAAGGGCTAGAAAAGATAGATTTGTGTCCTGTGTGCGTGCTTTGTTAAAATGTACAATCTCCCTTGTTTTCGTAAAGCTATCAAGATTGATGTGGATGATGTTATAGCTGAATTTGAGCAGGAGAGAGACCCATTGATGGATATGCAAAACTGATTCAGCCTGTGAAGACCAGCTTTATGTGGTCGGCTCTGTTCCAAACAGAAAATAGGTTTGCATAATTTAGTGAAATATAAATATATAAAGTATATTTGCTGGCTTAAACATTTTTATTTTAGGTGTATTACCGACTCACTGTTGGACCAGGTTTTGAATTTTCATTTATGCACCCTATATGTATACATTTTCTTGTGTTTTTTTCTTTTCAAGTGAATTGCAAATCTTTATACAATTAAGCTTGTGTGATTATTTTACGGCTGTTTCTCCTGCTTTTAGTCATAGTTTAAACAATTTTAATGTATAGCAAACAATTTGTAACTCAAAGTGAAGACCAGATCTTATTTTGCTATGTTTGGAATTTTGCTTCAATAAAATTTGTTGTTTTAAGACACTTTGGCATCTTTTTTGAATCATTGAATAAAACTTGTTGTTTTAAATCACTTTTGGTATCTGAAATATGCCTTGCTTTATAAAGGGCATGGTTTTACAAGGTGGGCAAGGTAACGGGATGCTCAAGAGGTGTTTTGGGCTGTACTGCCAGGTTCCTTGGGTGTGTCATAGACTCTCTCTAAAACCTTTTTCCTTGTACATCCACTCTGAAAGTTATTGTTTTAAACACTTGGGCATCTACCATATGCCTTGCTTTATAAAGGGCATGGTTTTTTACATGGTGGGCAAAGTAACGCTATACCCATGGGTGTGTTTGGGACGCACTGCCAGGTTTTTTTTTCCCTGGATGTGTCCTAGATTCCCTCTTAAACCTTTCCTTGTACATCCACTCTGAAAGTTATTGTTTTAAACACTTGGGCATATGCCTTGCTTTATAAAGGGCATGGTTTTACAAGGTGGGTGAGGTAACGGGATGCTCAAGGGGTGTTTTGGGCTGTACTGCCAGGTTCCTTGGGTGTGTCATAGATTCTCTCTAAAGTTTTCTTGTACATCCTCTCGCCGGGATCTGTCAATCACGCTCTCTGTACTCTCTGTACACACCCCGAGCGCTGCAAGCAGATAGGAGCAGGATGTCTGCTCCGCCCCATTGATGACTTACGTTTTTGACACCTTACAGGCTCCCAAAGGTCCGTCTCGGATCACAAAGATGATCAGCCCCCAGTTTTTAGCATCAAGGCTAAGATCGGCCGACCATTTTCCTTGCGCACGACTGACAAAAGGTCCGATGCCGGTCAAACAGCGCACCCAACAACAGGCAGAGATCAGACCGCGGGGGGAAATGCCCATGAACCAGGTGGCATATGGTGGGTACCGGAAATGCCAGGGGGGCGGGACATACACCTGTCAAAATCTGATGATGTATAATAGTGACGCTCCTATACTACTCACTCATCTTTGCAGAATTGTAATTCAGCTTTATTTGAGGGTTTTCTAGCATGAACCACCTTTTTAAGGTCATGCCATAGCATCTCAATTGGATTCAGGTCCGGACTTTGACTAGGCCACTCCAAAGTCTTCATTTTGTTTTTCTTCAGCCATTCAGAGGTGGATTTGCTGGTGTGTTTTGGGTCATTGTCCTGTTGCAGCACCCAAGATCGCTTCAGCTTGAGTTGACAAACAGATGGCTGGACATTCTCCTTCAGGATTTTTTGGTAGACAGTAGAATTCATGGTTCCATCTATCACAGCAAGCCTTCCAGGTCCTGAAGCAGCAAAACAACCCCAGACCATCACACTACCACCACCATATTTTACTGTTGGTATGATGTTCTTTTTCTGAAATGCTGTGTTCCTTTTACGCCAGATGTAACGGGACATTTGCCTTCCAAAAGTTCAACTTTTGTCTCATCAGTCCACAAGGTATTTTCGCAAAAGTCTTGGCAATCATTGAGATGTTTCTTAGCAAAATTGAGACGAGCCCTAATGTTCTTTTGCTTAACAGTGGTTTGCGTCTTGGAAATCTGCCATGCAGGCCGTTTTGCCCAGTCTCTTTCTTATGGTGGAGTCGTGAACACTGACCTTAATTGAGGCAAGTGAGGCCTGCAGTTCTTTAGACGTTGTCCTGGGGTCTTTTGTGACCTCTCGGATGAGTCGTCTCTGCGCTCTTGGGGTAATTTTGGTCGGCCGGCCACTCCTGGGAAGGTTCACCACTGTTCCATGTTTTTGCCATTTGTGGATAATGGCTCTCACTGTGGTTCGCTGGAGTCCCAAAGCTTTAGAAATGGCTTTATAACCTTTACCAGACTGATAGATCTCAATTACTTCTGTTCTCATTTGTTCCTGAATTTCTTTGGATCTTGGCATGATGTCTAGCTTTTGAGGTGCTTTTGGTCTACTTCTCTGTGTCAGGCAGCTCCTATTTAAGTGATTTCTTGATTGAAACAGGTGTGGCAGTAATCAGGCCTGGGGGTGGCTACGGAAATTGAACTCAGGTGTGATACATCACAGTTAGGTTATTTTTTAACAAGGGGGCAATTACTTTTTCACACAGGGCCATGTAGGTTTGGATTTTTTTTTCTCCCTAAATAATAAAACCATCATTTAAAAACTGCATTTTGTGTTTACTTGTGTTATATTTGACTAATGGTTAAATGTGTTTGATGATCAGAAACATTTTGTGTGACAAACATGCAAAAGAATAAGAAATCAGGAAGGGGGCAAATAGTTTTTCACACCACTGTATGTGTTCGTCCTACAATGGACTGATGCCCTGTCCTGAGATTGTTCCTGACTTGCGGTGATTAATGTAAGGCATAGGCTCCAGCTACCCCTGGATAAGTGGATTAGGAATATGGATAGATTATTATTATTATTATTATTATTGTGCCATTAGTTGAGAAAAATGTATGAATAGATTCATCTTCTTCCTAGTGTTTATCTTATGTTGGCACGTTACTTTCCACTTGTTCTGATCTAGGACATCCTGTGGACGAGGCGCATGGCTGTGCTCATTACCAACTGCTTGTTGCTGTGGATTTAGGGGTCATTTGAATAGAGTAATGGATATTGAGGACAGCAATTAGTGGTAGCAGTGCTTTCTCACAGTGAAGGAGACTGGGGTTGGCCAGTGCTTGCAGTTTGAATGTTCTCTATAGATTCACTGGTTTCCTCCCAAACTATAAAAACATGCAGGTTAGGTGAACAGGCTTTGCTAAACTGTGTGCATGTGTTTGTACTCTAATGGACTGGGGCTCCTTAAAGGGATTATTCCTACCTTGCGTTTGATACTTGGTGCAATAGGCTCCAGCTGCCCCACGACCCTGTCCTGGATAAGCAGGTCAGGAATATAGATGAATCTGGATTGATGGATGGATGCTGATCTGTTCTGTTCTTGCCACCTGATTACATATGTTCATGCTCAATACTCTGTCTTACTAAACACATGTATTATACACATATTATACATTATACCCATGTACATTATCAATCTAGCAGCAGTAGGTGATGTTTGTAACATAAAGAAACAACCTTCCATATAGTGGAAGAATAAAAATCATCATTATGTGTTCCTTTGTCAGTTAATATTTTTTATTTGTATATAGAACAGACATGGCAATTCACATTTGCACATCAACATTCAATAATGCCATTAACAGGTGCTTAGCAATAGCTTTTCCTAGGTGAATCCACGTGGAGAAAGACAAACGGGGTACTTGGTTACATGAAATACACTCCTGTATAAATAACTAAATCACAAACGGTGATTTGCTTTTTTTCCTTCATAAAACAACAAAGATGTGCTATTTTGTAATATGTGTATAATCTCAAGATGCAAATCAATACTTGACAACATTTTTTTTTAAGTTTTAACACTTTTTATTCATTTATTGACTCGTGTACCCTTAGGTCCTATTGTAAGCTGCAAAGAACCGATAAGGTATTTTGTAAAATTTATAAAAAATGCCTAACTTTAGAAGGCAGTTCCATGTTGCAAATTAATATATATCATGATTGTGAAGAAATAACTGTCATAAAAAATACCAATCCTTTTAATTTTTAAATTTTTTTTTACTTCACAAGATTAAAATTGACTTTTTATGATTTTAGTAAAATAAGATTTGATAGTTGAGAGTGTTTTGACATCAATTCATCACTTTAAAAAGTAATATTTTTGTCTTGGTATATTCATTCAGTTCTTTTATGTTCAACTGTATATTTCATCACATAAAGAAATCACTGTAAAGTGAATATATCTACTAGTCAACAGTTTATGTGATAAATTCTACGTCTGGAAAAATATTCTAACAATATTATCTTATATATAAACGTCTACATGTGGAAGTGAGAGGTGGAGTCGGGGTAAGACTTCCACCTCCGAGGATACACAAGCGAGGTCAGCATGTTGGCAAAACGAAACCTCGGAAGAAAGAGTCACTCGCTTAGCCGTTAAAACAGAAGCTAGGTGAGCACTTCGCCAAAACAGTATCCCTTTTACTTTTCCACTCACCACGAATACACAAGCGAGGCGAGCACGTTGGCAAAACAAAACCTCAGAAGAAAGACAGTTGCTTAGCTGCTAATGCACAAATGATGCAAGCACATCGGCAAAACGAAACCTCCTTGGAGAGAGATGCCCGGAGTAATTCCTTTCAATTACCTGACATCTCTACATTTCAATTTTTTCTTCTGACGATTTCAGTAGTTTCTAGGACCCCATGCTTTTTACAGCATGGGCTTACACAGCTAGTACTGATATATAATTGTTATCAGCAATTTTAACAAATTAGAATTTTCCTGCAAAAAAAACCCCAAAAGAACAGAATAAATTTTCGAGACCATTATAAACATACTTAATGCTATAGTCAAGGCAAAATGAACCTCCACAATTAGTTAACAGGTGAACACACTTAAGCAACAAAAGATTAAAAAGATTTTATTTTTCATTTTTTTTTTAATTTTATTATTTTAAATTATTATTCTTTCTTATAAGAATCCATTTCTGTTTTCTCTTAAATATTATTGATTACAAAAGTGAGAAAATGTCTTACATGATCTTGTGGTATGCGGGTCTATGGCTGAGAAGAAGGTGTCTGTTTTAATAAATAAGCAATTAGTTGGCCAGCCTACATTCCGAGGGGTTGGTGGAGTAACTGGGGCGAGACGCACCTGCACGTGAGGTTATGGTCTGTCTCAATTGCTTCATCGGTGTACAATTGAGGTGGTGCACCCATGGAAGCATATAAGAAAGAGCTGGCACAAGAAGAAAAAAAGGGAGAGGACCAGAAAGAAATGAAAGAATAACAGACGATCAGAGAAGGAGGTTAAAAGATGGAAAGAGAAGGCAGGAGTGATAGTTGTGAGTGGACAAGAAGGAGAGAAGGCAAACGGGAGGAAGTCACTTTGAGGGAGCATGTGGCCAATGCCCAGGTGATAATGGCTACTTCTGCTGGGCGACCTGGAAGCTGGAGTGACTGATACACTCTGCTCTGTTAGAGGCTGGTGAAGGAAAGGCTCAGTGAGGCATCTCTGTGGGGCAGCCATGCACTGCAGGGACGTAGGCCTGACAGTGGAAGTTGGAGGGTCAGGGATGGTGCTCTGCCAGGAGCCAGAGATGGCTATTGGGGCCCAAGCTTAGGAGCAGCATGGAAGGTGGGCTGAACCGCCAGTAAGGCACCTCCTTGGCTACAAGTGCTGGTATAAGGTTAAGCTAAGGTGACGTCAGCTTTTAAAGGAGTGCACCAGGGCTCATGTTTCCTGCTACATTTTTAAACTCATTTTCATGGATTTTTTTAATTGACTGATTTCAGCTTCTACCAGCACCTTTAATTTTATGGGATTATTTATTTATTATGGAAAATTTACACTGCACTTTTGGACACTTTGTTTTGACTTGTTTAAAATAAAAGCACTGGTGCACTTTTGTACCTACCCCTTTACTTTGTGTGGTTTGTGCCCTCATGTGCTGGCTCATCCCTTGGGTACATTATAGGCGCTAGCAGGTTCAAGAGGCTCCCTGGAAGGACCCAGTAACGTGGGACCGACCCGCTCTGTCACAGATCTGACTTTACACCCACAAAAGCTGAAATTTCATTATAAACGTCTGTAGACTTTTAATGCCAATCGTATGTTTTACTTTAATTTGGCTTATAGAAAAAGTATGATGTTGGCTGGCTTTTTAATATTGCCTTTTCTAATTAGCATTTATATTGCTATCAATCTTTACATTTTACATCCACAAACAGTATGTGATAAGACTTCTGAAGCATAGCTGGCAGAAAAAGTGACAAGCACAGTTCAAATGACAGGAACAAAAAATTAAGAAACTTTTATGAAAGCTTTAGTGGGTTATGACTTGTGGTGTGGAGCTCCGATTGATTCATTTGCACCTTTCTTTTCACCAAACCCCATGGGCTCAGGAGAAGGACCAAAACCTCAGCCACAACAACTTTGCTCTTTTGTAACAGAGACTCCTGTTGTGATAACGTGGTGTGCCTCAACACCCCATTGTTTTAAGAAGTTAGATCAGCATTAAAAGTGAAGCTGGATGCATTTTTTCTAGAAGTTCACGTGTTTTGTCCTTCACCACCTGTTGTATGTAAGCTTTTGGGGTAACCCCCTGCAAAATACACCAATACTGTACTGCAAACATTTTGTTCTTGCCTCCCCACAGTCAATAAAAATTATTTGAAGTTTGCTCCACTTTCTGGGTTTCATTTCAGGAGGGAATGGATGATTTATCTGGAACTGGTAGTTTCGTTCCCTTGAATAGGCTTCTTATAAGCAATACCTATATCAAGTCATCAGCACCTTATGCTGCACTTTTTCATAATAAGATATTTTAGAATGGACAGTAAATGTCCATCCATCCATTATCCAACCCACTATATCCTAACTACAGGGTCACGGGGTTCTACTGAAGCCAAAACCACCCTGTGTTGGGTGCAAGGCAGAAAACAAACTCCGGGCAGGGGGCGCATACACATACACACAGCACACACTAGGGACAATTTAAGATCACCAATGCACCTAACCTTCATGTCTTTGGACTGTGGGAAGAAACTGGAGTACACGGAGAAAACCCACACAGAAACGGGGAGAACATGCAAACTCCACGTAGGGAGGACCCAGGAAGAGAACCTGGGTCTCCTAACTGCAAGGCAGCAGCGCTACACACTGCGCCACTGTGCCACCCCACAATAAATATACACTCTGTAAATGTCATAATTTCAGAAAAACACAATTAAACCATCTATCAGCACTTCAAAGCTAGTCTTATTGCTCCTACTATAAATTAATTTGTAGCTCTAGAAAAATGTGTTAGTTTTATCCCTGTTTTTGCAGTAGACATTTTGTGGTAAAAAAAACATGTTCCTTTGTCACTCAAAAGCAAAATAAGGAATCCAACAGATACACAATTTTTTTTTATTTAACCGCTTAACTGGATTGTAGAAATATACTTGTATAAATTAACTGTTGAATATTAGTTTGATTTGAAAGACTAAATTCAAAAATATGTCAGCAGTCACACAGTGCTTCTGGCTGCTACCTCATAGCTCGAAAGACTTGGATACGATTCCCTATACAGTCACTATCTATGTGAGATCAGTTTATTCTCTCCATGTTCTTACATGTTCAATTGGCATATTTTTCCTTACTTCAAAAATCAGAGGAAAACTATGATAGGTATCTAGTGAGAATGGGTGACAAACACACATTGGGTGGCAGCGTTTGCCATTTTACAGGTTGGCATTCTCTCTAGGACTGGTATCTGCCTTACACCAGATGCAGCAGGGAAGGGATCTGACTATGATTCTGATATCAAAAAATCAGTGTCAAAGTACACATATTGGCAGCCGTCAGCAGTGCATTGTAGCAATAGAAACTGACAGCAGTGTTCGTACTTACAGGATTAACAAAATTGCAGATTTCAGAAACTTTTGTATTTCACTATCCTGCCTTATTAATTAAACTAGATTACAGTAAGAAGGTAAAATCTACTTTTAAGTCAGAAATATAAGTTTTGATTTACTTTCCCGGTAATAAATGACTTTTTTGAAATAAATGTGTTTAAAACAAAATCAACATAAATGTCCATTCATTCACAGCTTTTCATAACATTTCAAAATGCTTTAAGTATTTGTAACAAATTGACTCCAGACAGTCACAAAGGTTTGGAGCTGCCACCCATATAATATGATCCTGGCTGCAAAAGGTTTGAAAAAGTGAGTTGTTTACAAGACAGAGTCCAAAACAGAACTGATTAAGTGGAGTTAAGATGGCGGTTTTAAGGGCTAGAAGAGGAAATGACATCATCTGTGCCAGAACCAGAAGTGATGTCTTCAGGACCAGAAGTGACGTATTCAAAGGCGCCTGGATCGGAATTGGTGTCATTCATGGTGCCAGAGCTGGAAGTGACGTCATCAGTGGTACCGAAAACTGATGGGATTTCACAGGAATGGTCTGCAAGAGACTGAGAGAGACAGTCAGCACACTGCGCCACCCCCTGGTCTGACGTAGTATTACAGTTCCTCAAGCCCTTTAACTTCCTCCTAATCACACATGTGTGACAGTATGTTCATCAAAATAGCTGTGTCCATATATATGTTAAACATACTGTACCAAGTTTTAATACTTGTATATTTTAGCAAAAGAATTGAGAAAGCGGAACTTGTAAAGAGAAAATTCAAATTTTAGTTAGCTGCACTTATTTCCTTTTTTTTCATCAGGCCACCCCTTAATCATTCTGTGCCAAGCCTTTGCTCTTTTTTTTCATTGTTGTTCATTAACCATAGTTAAACATTCAATACAATAATACCCTGTAGACTGTTTGTGAAACTGAGGGACATCAACCACTTGTGTACGTGGGTGCTGGACTTCCTCACAAGCAGAACACAGGCAGTGAGGGTTGGTAACTGTGTTTCTAACACCATCACCATCAACACAGGAGCTCCACAAGGGTGTGTTCTTAGTTCCCTGCTATACTCCCTCTACATCCATGACTGCACGGCCGCGTATTCCTCCAACACTATGGTGATGTTTACAGATGACACGGTGGTACTGGGCTTCATCATGAACAACGATGAGATGACCTACATGGATGAAGTTGTGAACCTGATATTGTGGTGTCAGGAAAACTGCCTCCAGCTCAATGCCAGCAAAACCAAGGAGCTGGTGGTGGACTTTAGCAGGAGACAGCAGCGGAACTATAAGTCCCTCATCATTAACAGGACTCCAGTGGAAAGGGTGAACAGTTTTAAATACCTGGGGGTTCACATCTCTGAGGACCTGAAATGGTCTGAACACATCCAAGTTCAGACCAAAAGGGCAAAGCGGAGACTCTACCATCTCAGACAGCTTAGGAAGTTGGGTTCTTTTCAGGGATTCTAAAGACTTTCTACTCTGGCGCTGTGGAAAGTATCCTGACACAGAACATTACATCCTGGTTTGTAAACTGCTGTGTTCAGGACCGTAAAGCCCTACACAGAGTGATTGGTGTAGTGGAACGCTGCTGCAGGTCACCCCTACCATCTATGCAGGACATTTACACCAGAAGATGCAGGACCAGAGCTCTCAGGATTATCAAAGACTCCTCTCATCCCAGCAATAGCCTGTTTCATCTGTTAAAATCAGGCAAAAGGTTTTGTAGCATCCTGGCCAGGACAGAGAGCCTCAGAAGGAGTTTCTATCCTCAAGCCATAAGACTGTTAAATCAGAACATGCCATCTCATCCATGACTCTCCACATACTTAGACTGGACTGTAAGTTGTACTATGCCGTTTACCCTTACCTTGTTTTGGAATTGGTCTGTCATTTAACTACGCACCTGTCTAACTTTGGTTTTGCACAATAATCACTGCACTATTGCACCTTAACACTTAATTCAACAACAACAACATTTATTTATATAGCACATTTTCATACAAATAATGCAGCTCAAAGTGCTTTACATGATGAAGAAAGAGAAAAAAGACAAAATAAATAAGAATTAAAATAAGGGAACACTAATTAACATAGATTAAAAGCACGGTCCAATGGCCAGGGAGGACAGAAAAAACCAAAAAAAAACTCCAGACGATTGGAGAAAAACAATAAAATCTACAGGAGTTCCAGGCCACGAGACCACTCAGCCTCCCTCTAGGAATTCTACCTAACATAAATTATCAGTCCTCAATTCTACTTTATTCACTTAATTTTACTTATTTATGTTCTATTATATTGTTATCTTTCAATCTAGGACTTTTTTGTTAATCTCACTGATATTCTTCTAACTTTGCACAGTTTTGATAAGCGGAACAGGATGCATTTCATTACGTGGTGTCCTGTATAACTATGCATGTGACAAATAAAGAATCTTGAATCATTTACATTGGGTTTTGAACATGGAAATCTTACATCAAAAAAGAGATAAATGTCCCTAGTGATATTACTTTGAAGTCAATTTAAATGTCTGCTAGTCATAGTGTTATAAAGTGATAAAGTGTTCAGGGACATGCACAAAGGGGTGGCTGCAGTGGCTCAAGCCCCTTGCCTCTTTTCCCTCATTGGCTCATGCACCCTATTCTCCCATTAGGATTTAAGCACAAGGGCACACCTCCTTTTAGTTTTAAGATACAAGAGAAAAAGCAGGGATAGGCAACATCCTTTGTTAAAACTACTGCTAACTGTCCCATATGGAAATTAAATTATTAACTCCACAAAAAAATCTATAATAAATATTAGTGTGCTGGTTGTGTTGTTTTGTTAGGTGTTATGACATGGAAGATACAGTAGATGTAATGTCTTTGTGTTGAGTGGACGCTGGCGCGTTTGGCTGCCGCTGCTCACCGGTAAAACTTTGTTTGTTTGCAACTCTGTTTGATCGTCTTGGGTCTGCTTACCCTGACGCCGACAAATATGTGGACTACTGCCTGGTTTGTGATCATCTGGGCTCTCCTACTGCCTGTACATCGGTTTGCGTTGGGATTGCTCCAGTATTCTGCTGTTGAACTTCTCCGGCTGCGTCCCTCCATGTCAACGCCTCCTCCTGCTTTTCTGCATCTCCATCCGGACATCATCTTCCAACCACGTCGGAGATACATTCATCGTGGATCCCGACGAACGGTCCACCAGGATCCCTCGTCTGCAATAAAGTCTTTCTGGTCCAACTCTCGCCGTCCTCCTCGCCACGCTGATCGGGCTGTCAACCATAGTGTGCTTGCCAGCCTAACTAGGTCGGCTAACACCTCTACTACCCATGGGACTACCACCTTCAACTTCGGACTACTGAACATTCGCTCACTTACGAACAAGGGGTCTCTTGTTCAGGATCTCCTCGTTGATCGTAAGTTTGATTTCCTCTGTTTAGTTGAGACTTGGCAAAAACCTAATGACTTTTCTGAACTCAATGAATCCACTCCGCGGGATTTGTTTACATCTGTCAACCTCGCGCACTGGCATGGAGGAGGTCTCGCGATGTTATACCGCTAGAAGTGGAACGTTTTGCCGATGTCTGTCCCGGCTTTCAACTCGTTTGAATGTACTGTATGCAAGTTACCTGGATCTTCGCCTACCGTCATCGCTGCTGTTTATCGTCCACCTAAACCGAATAGTGACTTTTTAAATGACTTTGCTGCTTTCCTTGCTCAGCTTGTCATTGTCTCCCCTAATATTATTTTGCTGGGTGACTTCAATATTCATATGGACAATGTAAATAACCCTCTTACTAGAGACTTTATGTCCTGCCTGGAGAACTTTGGGCTCCAACAGTTCACCAAGGTCCCCACTCATTCAAAAGGACACATTTTGGACTTAATTTGTTGCTCTGGTGTCTCTTCTCTCGATCATACAACTGATGAACTGCCTTTCTCTGACCACTCTCTCCTCTCTTTTAATCTTCAACTCTCTATATCTATCCCGAAGCTACCCCGCACAATAACTTTTCGCAATATCAAGAACATTAATTTGGACTCTGTTCGATCCAGTATTGAATCACATATTGCCACTCCTAATTTAACTACCGCTGATGAGTTGATTTTGCATTATAACACCAGCCTTCATCATATTCTGGATTCTCTTGCCCTTTTAAAACAAAGTCTGTTTCATTTTCCTCTCTGCCCCTGGTTTACGCTGAACTTCGTCTCATGAAAGCGAAAGGCCGGCAATTAGAACGACTTTATAAAAAACTGGGCTCGCGGTTCACAAAGATATGTATTTCCACCATCTTTCACATTATAAGGATTGTATTAATCAAACTAAATCTGCCTACTATTCTAATATAATCAGCATGAATGAAGGCAACACTAAATCATTGTTCTCACTCCTCAAACGTGTCACCCAACCCCCTGATTTGTGGCCATCACATCTCTACTCTTATGCCTTTTGTAATTCTCTGATGTCATTTTTTATGAACAAAATCGAGAGTATCCACCACTACCTTGCTTTGCAATCCGCTCACACTACTCCTTCTGAATTCTTCCCATCTACTCACCTTTTCTTTCTTTCAACTTCCCTCCACCTTAGAAATATCAGATATAATCCTTCATTCTAAGTCATCCACCTGTCTGCTTGACCCCTTACCTACATCACTTGTCAAAGCCTGCCTTCCATCTCTGCTCCATATTATATCTGCTATTATCCATTCTTCTCTTTCAACTGGAATTGTTCCTGCTTCATTCAAAACTGCTGTAGTAACCCCAATTTTAAAAAAAATCGGCGCCGATCCATCTAATTTTAACAACCTGCATCCGATCTCTAACCTACCTTTCTTATCCAAAATCCTAGAAAAAGTGGTAGCCAAACAGCTCCACTCTCACTTATCCCTGAATAACCTGTATGAACAATTCCAGTCTGGTTTCCGCCCACTCCATAGTACAGAAACTGCATTAATCAAAATAACTAACGATCTTCTCATGGCAGCAGACTCCGGCTTACTCTCTATCCTCATACTACTTGATTTGAGTGCGGCTTTTGACTCCATTTCTCATTCCATTCTTCTCAATAGACTATCCTCCATTGGTGTCACCCACAATGTCTATAACTGGTTCACATCCTACCTTTCTGGCCGCTCCCAATTCATACAGCTCAAATCATTTTCATCTCACTCTGTATCCGTTACCTCAGGAGTGCCTCAAGGCTCTGTCCTGGGCCCCCTTCTGTTCACCATCTATCTCCTTCCTCTGGGCAATATTTTCAGGAAATATAATATCCATTTCCACTGTTATGCAGATGACACCCAGCTTTATTTTTCAACTTCACCCACAATCACCCTCCCACCTACCACCCTTACTGACTGTCTGGCCGAAATCAAAAACTGGTTTACATTTAATTTTCTTAAACTCAACAGTGATAAAACAGAGATCCTTCTTATTGGTACAAAATCCACATTATCCAAATCCCATAACTTCCCTATTATAATTGATAACTGTACTCTATCCCCTCCTCTCAGGCCAAAAGTCTTGGTGTCATCTTGGATAATAACCTCTCCTTTCTTTCACACATCAATACTATTACACGATCTGCCTACTTCCACCTACGTAATATCAACCGTCTCCGCCCTCTCTTACCCCTCACTCTGCTGCAGTTCTTGTTCATAGCCTTGTCACCTCTCGCCTTGACTATTGTAACTCTCTTCTTTTGGTCTCCCTCAAAAAACTCTTCACAAACTTCAATTAGTCCAGAACTCAGCCGCCCGTATTATCACGAGATCTCCTTCTACTCACCACATCACTCCTGTTCTGCATCAACTTCACTGGCTCCCTGTCAAGTTCCGCATCGAGTTTAAAATCCTTCTGCTAACCTTTAAAGCTATTCATGATTTAGCCCCCCCATACCTGTCTAACCTTCTCCACATCGTCACCCCTTCCCGTACTCTTAGATCATCCTCCTCAATTAAATTGACTGTTCCTTCCGCTCGTCTTTCCACAATGGGGAACAGAGCTTTCAGTCGTTCTGACCCCGACTTTGGAATGCACTGCCTCCTGAGATTAGAAACATTAATTCATTCTCTCTGTTTAAGTCTTCAGTTAAAACTCATCTTTTTAAACTTGCCTTCTCTATGTAAACACTGTACTGTATTGTGTGTTGGGTGTTGTGTAAAGTGTACGGTGTCCTTGAGTGTTTGAAAGGCGCCTATAAATAAAATGTATTATTATTATTATTATTTGTACAAGTTGCAAATATTCTCTTTGATTACAATGCTGATTGTTACAGTTTTGAGGCACTTTCCATTGTTTGAGATGTATCAAGTAACTGTTTTTCAGAGTGCATGGCATTTTCTACGAGGGCAGATTCAATGTGATGCCCATGGGTGAGAGTAAAAGTATTGTCTTTCACTTGAAATAATAAAAATGGAGAAACTAACAAGCCATAGTTTTGGGAAGTGCAATTTTTGTGCATCTTTAAGAGAAAACGTGCTACAAAAGACTGCAGTTATCTGCCACCCCTGTTTAAAATGCATACAGTCAAGTTGTCATAGGATTGTAAGAGATACTCTGTTTAGGTTGGTGTAAGTGTAAATTTGTGCTACTTGTATGTTGAGAAATGATAGTGTCCATGAACTGGTAAATATGAAAAGCATCTGCCTTTCATTTATCAGAAACCAGGACAAAATGATTAATGAGGTATATAACTGTTTTGTTTGTGTTACGTATGACAGTGCTTTAACTGGCTTTATTAAATATTCTTAGTATAACACTGTGTTAAAGTGGAAATCATTAGACAGCAGGCACAGTTAAAGGACATATCATAATAGCTGTATGGCATTATCTGCAAAATGTCAGTCAGAATTAAGGTTTTTACAAGGCATAAGTAATGAAACAATGGACTTTCAGTAAAATCAGAGGATGTGACTACTAATACAAGGGTGAATCAAAAAGTAAAGGCAATTTGAAAAATATGCAGTAACAGCAATGGATAACAGCGGGTGCAATACATCACTTTCGTGATGGCTTATGGATTTTTCCCCTAAGCACTCTGCCTTTATCCTAGTTGAAGCCAAGGTCAAATTAACATGAACATTTCACTGCAGGATTGCACATTTGTTGAACAATGAGCAGTAGTGAGATTTCTTTGAGAAGAAAGAGTGGAACCTGCTGAAATTCACCAAAGGGTATTGGCTTGTTCAGAAAAGTAAGCTGTTTGGGTATCCATCTTGCACAAACTTTATGTCACCCTAAGTCATTATTCACTGTTGCATGTGCAGATCCATAGCTGATATTTAAATGTGCACCAACAGCAGACAGTTTAATCGGTCAGTCTTCCCTGATGTAAGCATTCTCCATGTTGATGTGGGCTTGTGTGCACAATGTTGATGGTCCACCAGACGTGTGGGTTACACTTGTTCTTCTCTTTTTAAATCTTTCTACAGATTCATACACTTTTTCTTGAGTCATTCTGTTTTCATTCCCATACTGAGCCAACTTCCTTCAATGAATTTCAACAGGTTTCTCTCCCTCTGCCCAAAGAAATCTCAATATGGTACATTGTTCAACAATGGGGCAATCCTTTGATGTGAAATTGTGCTGCTAAGGCCCATGTGACTAGATGTTAATTGTTTTGTTTGCTCTTTAGTCATGTTAAGCTGTGTCTCTTCTAAGAATCTACCATAATCCAAAATTGTCAACATACATCGTTTGCCAAGTTTGTGAATATTACAGTGGTCTTAAAGTTATATCCAATTTTCCAGCAAAATTAAAAGGACAGCAATAAAAGTGAGTACTAATTTGTGTCCAGGACTAAAATGTAACAATTCCTGTCCTTAAAAGGGCTCTGCACTTCACTGGATGTGTTGCATGTTGGCCAGATACGCAACTGAGATTTTCACTGCACTCTGCACATGTGACATTAACTTTAACATGAGACAGAGTTATGTTTTGTATTTATAAAGCAAAATCTGTTGTGCTATTGACTGTGATGGAATATGCTTTGCACAATTGGTGCCCTTGCTTATGTTGCTTACCCTTCAAAATGTGAATTAATAATAATAATAATAATAATAATAATAATAATAATAATACATTTTTTCATATAATGCCTGTCCAATGTTCAGGGTGCTTATTTTAGGTCAATTAGGTGTGAATTTAGGTCTAACCCGCTTAGACAAAATAAAAAGATAAATTGTTACATTTTAATATACATATATTTAATTATGTTTTACAGTCTGTAAATATTGGCTACATTGCAAAATGTCTGCTATAAAAATTCTGAAATATTTTATTCAAATAAAGTTAAGGATAAAGTCCATTCTGAAAAAAAGTTAATCCTCTGTATTTCGGGTGTCAGCTTTTGATGGAATTTGGTGCATTAAACTCAGTATTGTATGTACTGTGAGGATTGGAAAGAAGTGAAATAAGGCTAAAAATAGAAAGTGTTCTGGACGCTTTAGCTTTTAAATCCATCTTTGGTGTCATATCCTATAAAAAGCATGACTTGCAAAGGCAGGGCTTTCTTTAATGCAGATGGCAAACAGGACTTCATATTTAGAAGAATGACTTCTATATTTTAATGTCATAATTCATTTTATTGGTTAGACATAAAACTACT
Organism: Polypterus senegalus; assembly: GCF_016835505.1. Classification (NCBI taxonomy): domain Eukaryota; kingdom Metazoa; phylum Chordata; class Cladistia; order Polypteriformes; family Polypteridae; genus Polypterus; species Polypterus senegalus. Next base: position 58,586,699 of record NC_053160.1, read on the forward strand.
TCATTTTGTCACATTAAATTACACTATTATTTAATATATAAATATATTGAAAATAGCATCATTCAACTTAATTTCATCCAATTGTATAAGTTGACCCACATACAAAAAAAGCAACAAAAGATTCACATGCTATATTGCAACTGCTTTGATGTAGTCATGCTAAGTGTATTGAGGCCACGAGAAAAATAAACAAAACTAAACAAAGCCAAAAACATTAACAGTATATGGCAGTTGCTCAAAAGTTATAAATGTACTCTTTAAATTTTTTTCTGTTTCCCACTACAGAATTTCAGAAGCATTCAGGGAGTCCTACCCTGGTAGCACAGCAGTAACGGACCCTCAACAGAACTTGTGTCTGTTACAGGAGACATAAACGGAGCCAATCACTCATAACTGGCTGAGCTAACTATGCTAGTTGTCCTGAGTATGTATCTAAATTACAGTATGGGAGTTGTTTTGAGCCTGCAGAAGAAAGGCACACAAACACAAGAAAAACAAGTAAATTGTGCAGTGGAAAGGAAACCCACCTGGGAAGTGCATGAGGATATAAGCTCAGACTCGGATTAATTTTATTGAAAGAATAATTATTTGGCAAGTACTGTTTCATATTATATACTTAATCTTTTGACAATTTTTCTTTACTTTATAAATAAGATGGGGTATTTAATATTTCACACACCTACTCATTTCATTTTTAATATTTCGTACACCTACGCATTTTCTTAATCTTTCATTTTTAATTTTAATGTAAATATAAGTAAACAATTCCAAGCTTAAATATGAATAAAAATATTTTACAACTGCAGATGGCAGAGAAAATATCTAACGAGAATATTGCAACACGGTGTTTGCTAGAAGATTATATTTTAATACACATTCTGTTTAATTGCCCATGAAATGAGTACCAGTGTCAAACAAGAAGTAGAAAAATACTGGTGTGTCAAATATATATTGAGCCGGTATCATATAAGTGAATAATAAATGAATTAATATACCTTTTTATTTTTAAACTAAACCTGAAAATCAAAAATAACAAATAATAATTAAAAAGATGCAGGCAACTTTGATTGGAGAGCATGCAGCTAGAGAAAACAATGACTTTCATTAAATTACACCTCCCTGTTGTACACAGTGCCCAAAAGAAAGGAGTCAAAAGGGGTATTATTTTAAGCGTAGCAGCAGCATAAATGTGCTTGGTTTGGGCATGCTTTTATATTCTGTTATGCAGGTATTATAGAAAGCTCCATGCATCAGTTTGAGGAAAGTTCTGCAAAAATGTATTTCACAGTTACAAAAATATACATTTTCCAAGACTACAATCTGTTTTATTTTCTCTGTAACTTCAAAATGGTAACTATAGAAACAAAAAACTGTGGATCTATATTTGGTGGCGAATTAAAAAAACATAAATGGTAACACTGCTGTAGTACATCAATTAAGAAACTACCAATATAGCCTGCACAGGTCAGATCACCTAGGTTTTCTATTTTTGATGTATGCTTAAGCTTGATGTATGCCGATAGTTCAGCTTCACTGATAATATATATAGCGTGACATTCTCAAAACAGCTTACCCCAGCTACACTGGGCGCAAAGCAGGACATAACTCTGGTCATTGTGCCAGTAAGGCTAATACACACGCACATCAAAACTGCAGCCAATTAGGAATTGGCAATTAACCAAATCATGAAGTCTTTGGAGATGTTGGGGACAACTCCACAATTGACAACAGCTGCACTCACTATTATCCGCTGATACCAATGCGGCTACATTACTGCTTGTGGGATAAGGCCAAGTAAATTAGCATGCTGTCCTGGCGATATATCTTTTTTCTTAGCTTGCATTGCAATTTCTTTTCTATCCACAAGATGGAGTACAGCTGTGAGACAAGTTAGGCATGTTCATGCTTGCACTTACAGGTACATCACCTATTTGCAGATGAGTGTGTCTGTAAAAATACAAGATTATTATGTAGTATTGAATATTGTGTGTTATGTGTTTATTGCTTACTTTGTCAATTTGTTCATTATAACGAAAAGGATTCAAAATAGGCAGCAAGAAAATGAAAAGAATAGAAAAAGCAGTGCAAGATAATATTTTCACAGTTAGGTGACATTAAATCGTAAAGAAGGCCTAAACAGCAAAGTGAAGAAAAATATTGGGGACTTCCATCTCGTATGTATGTAAAACCATCTTGTACATACAAGAGTCGGACGGTTTCTTGAACACATGTCACCAGTAAGAAAGGACTTACAGAGGAGCTTGTGAGACTTTCTTAAATGGGCAACACTTGTGAATGTGTATGAGAATCAGTGTAAGCTCTCAGTATCTCAAGATATAATGAGAACCTCAATGGTTCAATCTAAGTGGTTCTCATCATGTTGGTAGTTGGAAATCTCCTGTTTTATTATTCACCATCTTCTTAAGACATCAAAATATTCCTCAGCAGAGACAAAGTCACATCACAGAAATTAGTGAAAGACAAATAAGTATTTAAAATACTTTTTCAAAGTAAGTAAGTTGTTTTTTCCACCTTCTGCTAAAAGATCAAGCAGCAAGTCCTTCTCAGTTCTTTTAACAATATTATGGGAGACACACTCAGTTATTAGTATTAGCAGTGCCCTGAAAAGCTAAGGCACAATGATGTTGAATTGTATTTTACAGATAAACTGTGAGTTTTAATAATTCATGCAGTGATTGCACATTTGCAGGTTTAATCTTTGAATGCTTTTCATTCTTTAAGTTTGCAGCTACATTTACCTTAACAGTGGCACTTTCTATATTGTGATTAGCTGTGTGAGGGCTGTGGGAGAAGAGACGAAACAGAAAATAAAAAAGAGAGTGAATATGTGATTGAAATAAAAAACTGCTGAGTGGACATTCTACTCGGGATACTTTGCCTCTAACCTGCATCAAACAAATTCAACTTTTTACAGTACTATAACATAGCCTTCTGTCAAAGATGGTTTTCATGCACAAAAGTGTTAAAGTGTTCTGTGTAGATATGGGTCAACCCTTAAATAGCCAGTTTAACAATATAAGAGTTCATTTAACCCTTAACATACCAAGGGAGGTCCTCTGAGGACCCCAGAGAGTGATTTTTGGTGATTCTGCCGCAACTATAACAACCAATTTATTCTTGATTTTTGTATGTGTCCTGGATCAGTTTAAGATAAATATTATATAATTAGACTTATAATGCTTTCTTTCAAAAATATGTAAAAAAATAAAAACACACTTGGGGTCCTGGCAGGACCCCGCTTGGTATACTACGTTACAAATTCGGATTGATTTATTTCTTGTTTTTTACATCAAAATTCATCTTCTCAGATGAGGTAGCAGTGGTCAGCTATGTCCCAAAGAAAAACAAAACAGTCTGTGTACTTTCCACTCAATTTCTGGATGATTCAGTATCCAGTGAAAGTCACAAGAAGCCCAACATGATACTTGAATACAACCGCACCAAAGGCAGGGTGGACAACGTAGACAAGTTGGTAAGAGAATATTCTTGTACCAGACGTACCTCAAGATGGCCTCTGAGACTTTTCATGAACATGCTTGATATTGGAGCCATGAATGCTTTCATAATTTGGATGTCGAAAAACGAAGACTGGAACCACCACCAGAAAAATCGCAGATATCGATTCCTGTTGGAGTTAGGCAAAGAACTGACAAAACCCAACATCAGCGGAGGGCAAGCAATCCAAATGGTCTCCATCTTCCAGTTGTCAGAGCTACTGAAGCTGTGGGAGTATTTGTTGCACACAACACTGCAGCTCAAAGCACACCATCAACATCAAGGCAACAGCAGATCCACAAGAGGGGAAGATGCTCATACAGTCCTAGAAGCAAAGACAGGAAAGTCAACACAGTCTGCTGTGAATGCAAATGTTTTGTCTGTTAAAGACACACAGGAAGACCAGCACAACCGTGACATGTGCTATGGCAACAAATGAATCTGTACCATTTGTTTTTGTGAAATTATATAACTGATTTTACATGAATATTATACTGTAATCAAATAGAAAAATGTACACTACTTCATATAATTAGATATGAAAATGTGCACACTGTATTGTTAAAATTATGTATTTAGATTTACAAACACAAAAGTATACAATTTTATGAAGAACCAACTACTGTTAGCTAACTACTGTTGAAATAAACAAAATATTTAATGCTCACAATGCTTGTATAACTGAAATATATTTTCAGACACCCAAAAAACCTAATTTCAGTAACCGTCCACAACAAACAGTTGAGAAATAAAAAAAAAACATGGGGTCCTCAGAAGACCCCAAATTGGTAATCAACTTTGACGACTTAGGCTTGGTATGTTAAGGGCTATCAATCATTGGTCATTCCACTGCATGTATTATTCATTGTGTGCTTTTTGTTTACAGAGCTGACCAATTTAAATCAAAATGCATAAAGAACGAGGAAAAAACAAAACAGGCTGCCTTGTCTTGACAGAGGAGGTTACCAATATACTGTGTGCTTCCAAATCCTCCAGCTAATCCTTAAGCAAGCAGGCAGAGGGATGACTAGGTGTTAAAAGCCCATTTGACAAACAGAAAGAGATCACAGACCGGGTTGACTGGTGAGTCAAATGAATTCAGTCTGAGTACACACAAACGCTCAATTTGGCATAGCTGGTTTGTGTTTGTATGGGTATCTCTGTGTTCAGCCTGTGACAAACTGGCGCCCTGATAGGCACCAGCCTACCTGCCATCCTGCACATGATAAGTGGGTTTGAAAATGGATGGATGGATGGATGGGTGGGTTAGGGAATTATATTTGTGACATATGCATTATAATGGGCCCTGAACACTATAATCTTCAAACCACCCATTTCTTGAATTCACATAAATGAGTCTTATGGCTGTTCAGAGCACATTCTGGCAGCACTGAGGGCAAATTAAGATAAGAACTTACTGTCTATGGGGCATCACATCATTGAAGGGCACAAACATTCAAATATCTACTATTTAATATAAAACTAAGGTCTGTGTGTCCAGTCTGATTGGTCAGTTTGGCTTTGATGATGTGATCCAAAGAGGAAGTGCAAGTATGAGATGTATGGGGAGGAGTAAAGGAGCACGCTGAGAGAGTCGTCTTCAAGGATGAAACATATAAAACCAGGCGAGAAAGGCACTTCGAAAATAATGACAGAGACTGAGTAGCAGGCTTGTCGGGAACATGCTTTAGAAAGGGAGAGCTGGTGAAGACACATTAACACACACACAAGAATACAGAAAGAAAGGCTTGAAGGTACACTTACAGCACAAGATAGCAAATATTTTTTTTATTATTCTAATACCTGTACCATGGCTAGTTCTAGGATATCATTTTATTCTGCAATATTATATAACAGGTTAGAAACAGCAACAAACAATTAATTGTTTTTCTGAAGTAAAAATTAAAACAAACACATCATATTTATTGATTGCTAAACCCTAAATACTGTATATAGAGTGGCAATCTTTTTTAATGTTTAAATTAAGTCAGATATGTATTTAATATGTAGATTTCTGAAAATGCCGCAAATTTTACAGTTGTAACTTGTATTTGGTATTGTTCGATACTAGTTTTTAAAAGTTTATCTGTATCCTAAACCCTTGTATGCTTAAAGAAACTATAAAAAATATTTCTTTTCATATCCATTGTGATATAGCCGCTATATCGCTCCCGACCCGACACAGACTCACATTGAGGCACGTGTAAAACACTTTTTTTTTTCTTCACCTATGGTTCATGTCTTCCCCGTGAACCCCACAGGTAATACACAGTCCCAAAAGCACTTTAAGGCAACACAAAACACTTATGGCACCACCATTCCTCCTGTCTAGCTTCATCCTCCACCTCCCATCTCTGGCCCCTAAATGCTGGTGGCTGGCCCCTTTTATAGCCCACCTAGAAGTATTCCAGGTGCTTGACCACCTGGTCCCAATTGCACTTCCGGGTGGGGCTGAAGATTTGTCCAGCTGGGCTGTGGAATCCATGCAGCACCCCCTAGCAGCCACCCCAACTCCCAACCAGGCTATGGAGGACTTCATCTCCCATGGAGCCCTGTGGGTAATCACCGTCGGCCAGGGAGGCTGCCACCAAGTGTCCCGCGGGAGGTATTGAGCTGCCCATGGTTGATTACCCGGAAACATATGCAGCAGGGGTGTCCCGGCCAGGCATGGGACCTGGCCACCCATCACACCATCTACTGTATCCATCCATTAATGTATCTTACTTATTGCCCTTGCTTTCCATTTCATTAACCACAGTGTGGGTATAAAAAAAAAAAAGATGAGCCATGTTTTACCATAGTGCTGGTAAATTTGACTACTGACTTTAAACTGGCCTCTTGGGAATGTATGCATGTGTCCCACAATGGGCTGGCTCCCTATCCTGAGTTGGTTTCTGAACTGCGACTTATATAATGTTAGGTCCCACACTGAATTGCCTAATGTAGACTAAAAAAATAATGTATGAGTAATGGCACAACAGGGCACTTAATTTTAACAATGAGAGACAAGGTGACTTTGCATGCAGTTCACATTCATAGACTGACAGTACAAAAACTACAGATACATATATGAACAGCTAGAAACACCCATAAGGAATGCAATGGCATGGGACATTTCCTTAAGTATCCCTGAACTGCACAATGCTGATTTTTAAATGTACTTGTATCTCGTACATACAAGCCAGTTTCAAATGTGCATGTGTATTTTTTTCAAGTCACATTAGATAAAGGGTTTTGCGGAATAAATAGTAATTATAATAAACAAAGATGCTGAGATGTCTCTGCCCAAACATTTTCTGTGTGGAGTTTACATGTTTTCCTCTAGTCTGTGTGGGTTTGCCAATATCCTCACATGTTCATTGCAGAATATGTTAATCGGTAGGTCCAAAATGCCTCTATGTGGGTATTTTCCTGAGTGCAGGGCCATGAAATAAATGCCATGTTAAGGTCTGTTTACTGCCTTGCACCCAATGCTGCTGAGCTACATGCCAGATTTTCCATGAGCCCAAATCAGATTAAGCAGGTTGGAGCAGCTATATGTATGTAATAACTGTAGTGGGGACTCTAATATTTAAATTGATGTAATGATATTATGCAGCAATGAAGTGTGACAGAAGTTTATCATAGCAATGTGCAAAGTATGTGATGGATATGAAAAAGGTATGAAATGACTATATACTGTATTTAAAACAAAGTTTTTGCTAGGAAATTACATTTAAAAGCATTAATATATAATACATTTTGTAACAATCAGACCAGAACAGTGCCAACCTGTGGAGGTCTGTTTGCTCTCATTTAGATTAAGTGTGTTCATATAACTGAAGCTCCCAGAGGTCCTCTGCTGTTGAAGTGGTGCAAGTACATTAAGAAAACACAAAACGGCTTGTACCTTTTATTCACACCATACCATGCTAGAAATGGCCGTAAGGCCAGGTTTATACTTCATGCGACGTGACGCATGCTGCAGTGGACACTCCTGCTACACAATCATTTAACTGTTTATACTTGTGCGTCTACTTTACGTAAATCTGGAAGATTCCACCAGATGCCAGTGTGAGATATTATCACAGTGAGAACAGGTTCGGCTTCGCTGTGTTGTGCATTGCTTGGAACACCCATTAAATTCCAATGACACCTTGCCGCAATATCTCGAAAAAGATCTTTAATGATTAAGTCCATCAATCCAGGAATATGCCCATTCCAGCTAGGCAGAAACAATCCCTAGGCAGGACATCAGCTCATCACAAGGTGAATACAAGCACTCATATACACTAGAGTCAGTTTAGTGTCACCAAATCTGCAGCAGGCAGTGCTACCGCTAAACCACCGTGTCACCCCCATGTGTGTAATTATTAACAGTATGCATTATTTAAACAAAATTAACCATTTATCTGTAAAATGTAACATACATACTTTAATGCATTTCATCATAAAAGTGATATCAAGTATAAATCCAAAGGTTCTAAATTTGCAGAGAGTTGGAATGTCACACATTTAATGTGTTCTGTGTGGTGATCTATTGCCGCTTGCCACTGCTGTCAGGGCAGGAGGAAGTCCAAGAAGCACGTAGTGATTAAAACCTGGGATGACGTTTATGACGGTCTACTTTAATGATAAAGTAAACTACGAGGTTAAAGTGGACATTTCGAGATTAATATTGAAATTTCCACTTTAATCACAAAATACACGTTTTCACCATGTCCTTAATTTTTTTTCTCTGTGGCTCAAATACAGCACTGTACATTATGTTGCTGTTGTGAAGTTGCAAAAAAAAAAGACGGCACAAAAGATGGTATGTGAGACTTGTAAAATGCATTGTGTCATTACAATCGGGAATATGTGACAGTTGAATATAAAAGCAACACAAATGTATTTGTATGTCGGCATTTTGCTTTGCCACATCGAACCATTCATCAAACATCGAAGCGTGCACATCGATCCCGTAGGATCCGCATAGAGGCTTTCTGTCACATGTAGATAGTAACCAGAGACTCTGAAGTCACATTCCAACTTTATCACATTGCGTCCCCCAACTTTTTGCTGGTACTGCAACTCGGGCACACGTCGCATTAATTTCTGAGGACCTGCTGAAAGGACACATCAAATGAACACTGAGAACGTGTGGCAGCCATGATGCGTGCACGTACTCGTTCTGAGCATGAAGTATTAACAAGCCCTAAGTTTTGAAGTAACCGCAAGTTATAAAGTAAGCCAGTGTCAAGGAATGTATTTAATATTGCTGTAACATTCAGGATTATGTCATGAAGGCAGGTTTTAAGAAGTGTAGTGGGGATGGGGTCCAGTACACAAGTAGTTAGTCTCATCTTACAAAGCAGGTCATTAACAAATGCAAATGTGACTGGTGAGAATTTAGAAAAGGAGCTGGATGAAGTGGGAAACACAAGGAAAGATATAAATAAATAGTGGATTTAGTTGAATTATTTAGATCTTTAATTTTATTATGGAAAAAGTGGAGAACGTTTTCACATGCTTCAGTAGAGGAGGCAATTCGACCAGATGCAGGATGAAGTAGTTTATTAACTACAGAGAACAAAACTCTTGGGTTATCATTGCCACTTTCTGTTATTCTACCATAATTCATATTCTTGGCTGCAGTTAGTGCATCCCTGTAAGCCCTTTGGTGGTCAGAGAAAGCCTGAATATGAACTGGGAGGCCAGTTTTACACAACATTCTCTCAAGGTGTCAGCCAGCTGCTTTCATAGACTGCAATTCTAAATTGTATCATGGAGATGAATGCTTAAAAGAAACATCCTTATGTTTTAAAGGAGCTATTTTATCTAGTTTCGAATGAAGGACTGAGTTATAATAGTCAACAAGAATATCTAGTGTTGATGGAATAGGGGAAGACAGGAAAAGATCAGAAATGGAACTAGCAAGGATAGAGGGCCTGATATTTTTAAGGTTTCTAAAAGAAATTTGACGTTTACAGGTAAGAGGAGGTAGAGGTAATGAGATGGTGAAAAGTACTGCTTTATGATCAGATAGTCTCAAATTACTGCTATTAGTGTTGCCAGCAAATTCGCCAGATGTACAGATCAGGTCTAATATATGACCACTAGAGTGAGTAGGAAAATCGGCATGTAGCACCAAGTCAAAACAGTCCAGTAAAGACAGGAATTTATTCCTCAGTTTACATATCAAAGTGTCAATATGGATATTGAAGTGGATATTACCCTCTGGGAAAGCAAAGTTAAGTAGGTTAAAAGTTCAGTCAGATTAGTTAAAAAAAAAGACCCATTGTGTTTTTGGGAACGATGGACAACAATAAGTAAGACAAGACCAGATTTCATTGTTAGTTTAAGAGCCAGGCACTGCAACTCCCCCTGCTTGTCTTTAGCTACAAGCCTCTGAGAAGTAAATGGGTGGTGTTGCTTCTGTGAGAGACATAAATTCATTTGGTTTTTGCCAGGTTTCTGCTAAACATATTACATCAAGCTTGAAATCTGTAATGCTTTACCATTCAGAGATCTTGAGATCCACAATATAATATTAGCTGATGAGGGTTCGTTCTGCACAAATCCATAGCCAGAGGTTACTTTAGCATATTGAGAATTTGGCATACTGGCACTCCTATTTCCAAAGCCATGAGTAGGACGGCATATATCTGAGCATATTCTGCAGGTGAACTTTTCATTTGCTGCCCGACCTTAGCTATGATTTAAATATTCTGGGCGCCACACAATGCCAGTGTCTTTTAGGACATTCCAGTCTGACCACTTGCTCTGAACAAACTGTTTAAAGTGTAGGAGTTTATCACAAGAATATTTTAGCATTGTTTAGAGCCATACTTATCTGACAGTAGCAGAGAAGCAGCACAGCACAGTAGAGAAGGTGAGACAGGTGAGCTGGGGTGGCACAGATGAGATGGAAAAAAATGTGGAATAAATCGGTCATTAGAAAAAGCTGGACTCAAAATGAATGACAACTGTTCTGTATTATCTATATAATTGGGAGATTGAGTTACAATGAGAGAATTATGCTTTGGATATGATTTTACTAATGTATACATCTCATCATAACTTTTTGATTTCATGATCTGTTCCTAGGCACAAAGAGAATTAATTTTTTGGGTCTATCGTGGATCCTAATTTGTGCTAGTCTGGAAATTAATGAAGTACAAATCAAGTGAAAAAGATCAATGCTCTCCATTTGTCAAAATTATAATTTAAGACTGTCAAATGGGAATGGACTAAACCAGGGGTCCTCAATCACGGTCCTGGAGAGCCGCAGTGGCTGCAGGTTTTTGCTCCAACCCAGTTGCTTAATAAAAATCACTTATTGCTAAAGTAACACTTCTGCTTCACTTTAGTGATTTTGAGCCCGTATTGCTTAATTTTGTCTTAAACAGCTATTTTAATTGCGCCTTATTATCAATAACATGTAAATGACAAGAGAGAGCAGCATTTCTCCATTTATTACATTTACACCTGTGTGTATTTATCTGCACTATTGGGTTTAATTAAATACTTGGAAGAAAAAATGAAGAGAAAAAAGTGAAGGACTGAGAATTACTCGTCCATTTTAGCCTTCAAATCATTTGCATGATAGAAAGGGAAAGAAAATATAGGATATGAGAATGACCTGACATAGCAGAGTTAATTTAATTTCATAGCTTGTTAGTGCTATATTGGCACTAGCAACCAGGTCAGAACAAAAACCTGCAGCCACTGCGGCTCTCCAGGACTGGGATTGAGGACCCCTGGACTAAACCAATAAGCAGTCCCTCCCTTATATAAAATTTAAGAAGTTACTTGATTAAATCTTTAAACAGAACTTAAGAAGATTAGTATAATAAACTAACCTAACAAAGATGACCAGGGCTAAAAGGATATTTCTTAAAATGAAGAATTAAACAAGGCACATTATTTTAAATTGATTAATAAGAAAAACACGAAAGAACTTAAAATTAAGAAGCCTGAAATGTAATTTCATTGGGTGAAGCTATTATCTAAGAAGCTGAGTCACTAGAAAAACAAACAGACAGCAAGGCCAAAGTTGGAAATTCAAACACAAAGTCTAAAAGTGTCACTTTAAAAGCTAAAATACTAATTGTTCAATCCAAAAAGCAAATTTTGATCCAACACAAAAGTCTAAATGCAAAGACAGAACTAAGAAACATGAAGCCCACTAAACTTGAGACAAAAATCATGGCACATCTGCAGTGTTAGCCCTTTAATTTGCAAAAGCTTGACCACCTAGTAATTGGCAATAATTACTAAAAATGTGACGTGGACTTAAAACCACTGAGTAGGGCTGGAGTCAGGTCAGGGCTCATTTCTTGAGTTGTTTTTAGCTTTATTTTTGCTCTGTTTTCCTTATCTTATATGATGTTATCTTACCTTTTATTTATTCATACTTATTTTAATACTTTGTTATTTTTATTGTTGTTAATTGTTTTGATTTAATGAATTATGCTTTGTTAATTGTTTTAGTATAATGTGTGATAATAAAAAGCTCCACCCTCTCAATATCAATTAAATTACAGCCATCAGATGCTGTTGTCTTTAAGGCCGCAGTCACCTGTTAAAGCACCTGTTGGCACAGCTTTACTGTGGTTTCTGGTGTTGACTTCAAGTTCTTGTAGAATTGTAGGATTTTGAATTTGTGGACTTTTCAGGATTTATTTGGTTGCAGGTGCTTATTGTTTTTTTTAATTTTCTTTTCCTTGAGTATTTGATTTTAGAATGTCCTTAATTTTGTGCTTTGGCATTTTGTATTAAGTATTCTGAGACAACATTATTCCCAACTATAAAAACTGCAATTTTTTTTAAGGTAAAGCTGGAGGAGCTTACAAAACCAAACCTGAAAATAATCAGCACTTTGCTGAAGTTTTCTCCCTAAGAAGAAGAGGGGAGAAAATATGCCTCTAAAGGTGAAGCCATGGCCACCTTTCAGGTTAAATCATCTGTTTACTAATATACTAGGAAATATGTAGATTAATCTTTTGACTCCTTGCAAATACACAAGTTTTTTTTTTGTGAACATAATAAATGTATGATTAGCCTTCTTATTCAGTGTCTGCATTCTTCCAATGCCAATTTTGTGCAAGTAATTTCTCTTCTTCCAACATCATAATTATGCTCCCCTGGCACAATTTTCATTTCAGTTTTCAATTGGAAAAATTGGGAAACAGCCCAGATCTAATTTTTCAATGGCCTTCTTCTAAATGGAATATTGAAAAAGCGTTAATTTTATTTTTCTTAACTTTCAAATTAGCAAATGTTTGCACCAATACACCAATCCTATTACTTTCAGCATAAATGTATACAACGGGAAATGCAGTAATTTGAAAAATGAGCAGCAATTCTTTTATGGTAATTTGGCTGCAAGGTTATACTTTCTGAATCATCATTCCTTGTCTACACTCACAAAAGCAAATAAGTGCACACCTTCAAAATTTCTTCCACACATTTGTTTTTGATTATACTTGAAACTGCAGTATTTCACAATTTTAACTGTAGTTGGTTATTTATTCTTTCTTTTAAGTTCATGCTTATAATAAAATTCTCTGATTGTTTATTTATCTTAAGTGATCTATATTAAAGGGTGCCACGGAGGCGCAGTGGGTAGCGCTGCTGCCTCATGGTTAGGAGACCTGGGTTCGCTTCCCGGGTCCTCCCTGCATGGAGTTTGCATGTTCTCCCCGTGTCTGCGTGAGTTTCCTGCGGGTGCTCCAGTTTCCTCCCATAGTCCAAAGACATGCAGGTTAAGTGCATTGGCGATCCTAAATTGTGTGGGTGTGTGTGTGTGTGTGTGTGCGCGCCTTGCGGTGGGCTAGTGCCCTACCCAGGGTTTGTTTCCTGCCTTGCACCCTGTGTTGGCTGGGATTGGCTCCATCCTGTAGTTAGGATATAGCGAGTTAGATAATGGATGGATAGATGAATGTATATTAAATAATTAAATATTAAGTTCTAGAATGCTTGGATTTAAAGAATGATAGAAATGTAAACATGCAGAAAAGGTGCTAAAAACTTTATCCTGAATTGGTTCTTGAAACTGTAGTCTTGTGTTTAATTATTTCAACCAATTTGTCATGGTGGAAGGCACAGTACCACAGTGGTCAGTGCTACAGTATTGTAGATGCAGCATCCTTGGTTCAAATTTTTGTGAGATGGCACAGTCAACCCATCCAGGATTGGTTTCTACCTTGTGCTCAATGCAACCAGGTCAGGCTCAAGCAAACCTAAGTTGGATTAAACAAGTGTGAAAATGTTACTTTGTCATTGTGCTATCTGAGAGAGATGTGGGCATTTTTGTACTTGCTTAATCCAGCTCTTGGATGTGGGGACCAAGCTGATTCAAGTACCATGAACAACAAGGCTAGAATTGGAGTAAACGTATACACAGTCCCACACTAATTTGCACCATCAGGTCTGAGTTGCCAGTCAATGTAATGGTTGGGATTTTGGAATGTGGAAAGAAAACTTGATCTCCATGAGAAAAATAAAAAAAAACCATGAAAAATCATCTAGCAAGGGCATTATGTATGTTATCACAATTAGTAGCCAGACCAGCATTTAACCCCTCATACACCCCATAACCTCCCCGACAACCCCTCGATGTTTGGCACGTGCTGTTTATTTTTTAAGCCTTCAATATATTATTCCAATTCTGTCAGAATGTATACATTTTTGCTGAAAATCATTTACAAAAGGCATTTTGATGCTCAGATCTATTTGCTTTTTGCTGAAAAGGGAGTTGATTTGTTATTTTGTTTCAATCAACAGTTATTTTGCACAGCAAACTTTCATGTGACCCTGAAGTAATGAGTAAAGTCCCATTGATGTGTCATGGATTACTTTGCAGAAACAAGTTATTTCATGAAGGTTCAACAAGAGCTGCGCTTGTGCACTACCACACTTGTAAAAGCTTCAGTATGTATTTTGTTTGGCAAAAACATCTTACTGAGCAGAATACCTGTTATCTGTTAGCTAGAAGAGTATATGATAATAATGCATTAGTTTGCATGCTACAGAAAGGATCTGTTTCTTGCAGAACAGAAGAAAGTAAGCTCTCATCAGGACATAAACTGATATACTTCAGATTTGTTCAGAGAGTGAACGTATCAGATGCATGAAATTTCACCATAAGATGTTGTGCATTACATGACTATTGTCTTTATGCCTATAAATCTTCTTCTTCTTCTTCTTTTGCCTGCTCCCGTTAGCAGTCGCCACAGCGGATCATCTTCTTCCATATCTTTCTGTCCTCTGCATCTTGTTCTGTTACACCCATCACCTGCATGTCCTCTCTCACCACATCCATAAACCTTCGCTTAGGCCTTCCTCTTTTCCTCTTCCCTGGTAGCTCTATCCTTAGCATCCTCCTCCCAATATACCCAGCATCTCTCCTCTGCACATGTCGAAACCAATGCAATCTCGCCTCTCTGACTTTGTCTCCCAACCGTCCAACTTGAGCTGACCCTCTAATGTACTCATTTCTAATCCTGTTCATCCTCGTCACACCCAATGCAAATCTTAGCATCTTTAACTCTGCCACCTCCAGCTCTGTCACCTGCTTTCTGGTCAGTGCCACCGTCTCCAACCCATATAACATAGCTGGTCTCACTACTGTCCTGTAGACCTTCCCTTTCACTCTTGCTTATACCCGTCTGTCACAAATTACTCCTAACACTCTTCTCCACCCATTCCACCCTGCCTGCACTGTCTTTTTCACCTCTCTTCCACAATCCCCATTACTCTGTACTGTTGATCCTAAGTATTTAAACTCATCCACCTTCACCAACTCTACCACCTGCATCCTCACCATTCCACTGACCTCCCTCTCATTTACACACATGTATTCTGTCTTGTTCCTACTTAACTTCATTCCTCTCCTCCCTAGAGCATATCTCCACCTCTCCAGGGTCTCCTCAACCTGCTCCCTACTATCGCTACAGATCACAATGTCATCAGCAAACATCATAGTCCACAGGGTCTCCTGTCTAATCTCATCTGTCAACCTGTCCATCACCATTGCAAATAAGAAAGGGCTCAGAGCCGATCCCTGATGTAATCCCACCTCCAACTTGAATGCATCTGTCACTCCTACTACAGACCTCACTACTGTCACACTTCCCTCGTATATATCCTGTACAACTGTTATGTACTTCTCTGCCACTCCCAACTTCCTCATACAATACCACAACTCCTCTCGAGGCACCCTGTCATATGCTTTGTCCGGGTCCACAAAGACGCAATGCAACTCCTTCTCTAAACTTCTCCATCAACATCCTTGGAGCAAACATTGCATCTGTGGTGTTCTTTTTTGGCATGAAGCTATTCTGCTGCTCACTAATCATCACCACACTTCTTAACCAAGCCTCCACTACTCTTTCCCATAACTTCATGCTGTAGCTCATCAATTTTATTCCCCCTGTAGTTACTACAGTCCTCCACATCCCCCTTATTCTTAAATATTGGCACCAGTACACTTCTTCTCCACTCCTCAGACATCCTCTCACTTTACAAGATTCCATTAAACAATCTGGTTAAAAACTCCGCTGCCATCTCTCCTAAACACCTCCATGCTTCCATAGGTATGTCATCTGGACCAACGGCCTTTACATTTTTCATCCTCTTCATAGCTGTCCGTACTTCCTCCTTGATAATCTGTTGCACCTCGTGATTCACTATCTTCACATCATCCAACCTCTTCTCTTTCTCATTCTCTTCATTCATCAGCCTCTCAAAGTACTCTTTCCATCTGCTCAACACACTCTCCTTGCTTGTGAGTATGTTTCCGTCTTTATCCTTTATCAACTTGACCTGCTGCACATCTTTCCCGCTCGGTCCCTCTGTCTAGCCATTTGGTGTCCAACCTGTCATACAACTCATCATACTCCATTTCTTTAGCCTTCGTCACCTCTCTCTTCACCTTGCACCTTATCTCCTTGTACTCTTGTCTACTTTCTGCATGTCCCTGACTATCCCACTTCTTCTTGCCATCCTCTTCCTCTGTATACTCTCCTGTATTTCCTCATTCCACCACCAGGTTTCCTTTTCCTCCTTCCTCTTTCCAGATGTCACGCCAATCACCCTTCTTGCTGTCACCCTTACTACATCTGCTGTAGTTTCCCAGCTGTCTGGTAACTCTTCACTGCCACCCAGTGCCTGTTTCACCTCCTCCCTAAACTCAACCTTGCAGTCTTCCTTTTTCAACTTCCACCATTTGATCCTTGGCTTTGCCCTCACTCACTTTCTCCTCTTTATCTCCAACGTCATCCTACAGACCACCATCCCTTGCTGCTTAACTACACTTTTCCCTGCCACCACTTTGCAGTCTTCAGTCTCCTTCAGATCAGCTCTTCTGTATAGGATGTAATCTACCTGTGTGCATCTACCTCCACTCTTGTACATAACCATATGTTCCTCCCTATTCTTAAAATATGTATTAACCACAGCCATGTCCATCCTTTTGGCAAAATCCACTATCCTCTGACCTTCTTCATTCCTCTCCTTGACACCATACCTACCCATCACCTCCTCGTCTCCACTGTTCCCTTCACCAACATGTTCATTAAAATCCGCTCCAATCACCACTTTCTGTCCCTTGGGTACACTGTTCATCACTTCATCCAACTCACTCCAAAAATCTTCTTTTTCACCCATTGCACACCCAACTTGCGATGCATATGCACTAACAACATTCATTATCACACCTCCAAATTCCAGCTTCATAATCATTACTCTGTCTGACACACTTTTCACCTACAAAACACTCTTGACATACTGTTCCTTCAGAATAACCCCTACTCCATTTCTCCTTCCATCCACACCATGTTAGAACAATTTGAATCCACCTCCGATCCACCTGGCCTTACTCCCCTTCCATTTAGTGTCTTGCACGCACAATATATCAGCCTTCCTTCTCTCCATCATATCTGCTAACTTTCTCCCCTTACCAGTCATACTGCCAAGATTCAAAGTTCTTACCCTCAGTTCCACTCTCTTTACTTTCCTCCTGCCTCCAGACACATCTCCTCCCTCTTCTTCTCCTTCTTCTTCTTCTTCTTCGGCCAACAGTAACCCAGTTTCTGCCAGCACCCTGTTGGCTAACAGTACTGGGGCTCATCCGATCTGGTATGGAAATTTGTATTGTTGTCCGCATATTGATTTGGCAAAATTTTACACCGGATGCCCTTCCTGACGTAACCCTCCCCATTTATCCGGGCTTGGGACCAGCACGAAGAAACACACTGGTTTGTGCATCCCCTGTGGCTGGGTTGTCTTTAGGCCTATAAATATGTGTTAATAATGTTCATCATGGAATGTGTGATTAAGATTTACTAAATAGTATCAGAGTTGCTGTGCCTCCAGTGTCTGCTTTGTACGTAAAACGTGATTGACTTGCGATCGAGAGGAAGCCCACTGTGCACATCACTCTTTATCAGATTAGTGTATTTAATCAGTGGTCACACAGGGCATTCATTTCTAGCCAGCTCTCTATGTTGTTTGATCTTCCCTAGCACAAGTGAATTTTTTTAGGTAGTGAACTCGTCTATAATCGTAAGAGAGATAAAGAGGCCCTGAGGCTGAATCAGGTGCTGGGACTGTTCTGATTGACTGGTGTGTGAGGTTTTCTATATGAAGTTGTGTGTAAATGTGTATTTACTTTTATGCTGAGATTGCCTAATTACCAGCTGAAATGTATCCCATAATGCAGAGTTTTTCTTGTTGTTGGATCAATTCCATATCGGATCGCATTCATACCTCATATTAACTGCTCCAGGATTCACTTGGTACCACACCAAGAACATGTTTCTAAAGGGTCTCAGTCTGGTTCTTTTGGTCTGCAGTAGAGTGTGATTGTCATGTTCATATCTTCCTAAACAAACCAAACTATTGGTGGAAATCACTCCAAATGAACTAGGTGTGAAAACGCCATAACTTATTAACGTTTGTTTACCACTTTTCATTTACTTAAATTCACTTTGTTAGTCTCTCAATACATTAGATCCAGCACTGTTATGTAAAATATGTATATTTTTTTGAACAACCTGTTTAGTGTTTGTTAAAGTGTATGTTATACTGTTTACATTAGTCATCAGGGCTCACTGGGTAAATAATGCCACCCGAGGCAAGGCACCATTTTAAATCCCACTCCTAGCTCTGATATATGTCCTTGCTAGGCATGAATCGATACACAGGGTGATACAGTGGTTAGCACTGCTGCCTCATGGATTTAGCATCCTGGTTTGAGTCCTGCATACCTGCCATTGTCTGTGTAACATTGTTGAAGGCATACTTCCCGGACATCTGGTAGGCTGACTTATTATAATAGTGTAGGGGAAAATAATGGATGAATATACATACATGTCACCTTTACCGTTTTGAACGGCAGGCACAATTCAAAGCACTTGCAGACAAACAGAATTCCTTTAAGAAAGGTTTGGCTGCTAATACATAAAAACTTCAGATACAAATAGTAGAGTATAACAGACTACTCTACTCCATTCAGTTAAGATTATGGTTAGCTTTGCAAGCAACATTGGACAAAGACAGATTCAAAGAATTAACTTGTTTTTTCTTTAGGAAAATGTGGATGATAGTCTTGTGGTAGTAGTAGTTTTGCTTGTATTTCTTTTCCCCCATGGGTACCTTTTGTTTTGGCAAGATCCATCTATGGTATTCATGTATGCCTAGTCTGGAGATGTGAAGTTGCGGTTAAGACATTGAACTTTAAGTCATGTGTACAGTGCTTTGGGATTTTTTTTTCTACAGAAAAGCATTGTACAAATTGAAAATTTGAATTGAAAGTGTCTATAAGGCAACACAATCATCATTATATCCAAAATATTCAAAATTATACGTGTATTTTTCAACTACAGTAGAGTCTACTGCCTGGCAATGAACAGGTGCCTTAATTGGGCAGTGTTTTTATTGATCTTTAATGTTTAACAAGAAAAAGAGATGCTATTTATTTTGTACCTTAAGAACTCATAAAATACACTGCAGATTTTTTTCAATATTGTTCTGGCATCTTTTGTTGCTGTCTGCTTTTATTTGAGTGAGATAGTCATTCAATTACATTGATGCTACTTCATGTCAAGTGTAAAGGCAAATAATGAAAAAGTTCCTTAAACTCCAAAGTAAAAAAGGAAAAGAGGCAGAAAAGAATTATGCATTGTGCTTGTCCTCGGAACTGTGTTATACTTGTAGGGAATGGGGAAGACATTTCCCACAAGGGAGAAAAGAAAAATACCTCCTGTGTCTGTCTTTGTCGGGTTGGGGCTGCGGTGCCCGCCTTGGTGGTCCACAAGTGGCACAGTCGGCAGGATTACCTAGTTGTCAGTAAGGCAAGGTCCAAAGGCAGTGAGCTGCCACATGCACGCCGTCACCAATGAAGCCTAGATCGGTATGCTGCAGAGAGAGGCCTCCCAGACGGAAGCTCCGAGTGATCCACAATAAGGAGGTAGGCACCAGTCCCTGGGATGAGCTGCCTTGGGAATGTTTTGCGTCTGCTCCGTATACCTATCTCCTAGGAGGTGAAGTTCCGTATGGTGGCCTAAGCATGTCGATCTGTGGGACAACAACAAGGCGAGCTTGAGCGATCTGGATCTGAGCCTGCTGCTCGCTGAAAGACAGCGGCAGGAGGAGGAGTGCCTGGAGTTGCTCCCTGATGGTGCTAATCTGATGGAGGAGGGGGTGGTGGAGGGCCAGAAAACCATGTATCAGGTGAGGGGGTGTGACAGGATCCAGCCGTTAAAAGAGTACAGGCAAGGACAACGAATCTCCACCCTGATCCCGGAGGATACCCGATGGGGCCTGCGTGGAAGGAGCATGGCCTCAATAGCTCTTGTTGGCGGAGAGGGGCGAGGAAAACCCGAGTCCACTGCTGACTGAAGATGTTAACCTGATATCGACTGTTCAGAAGCTGAAGGGCGAGCTCCAGCCCATACAGTCTCTGTTGCAGGTGCTGGGTCTGCTTCAGCAGACAATTGAGAGGCTGGAGAAGAAGATTGAAGCGCCCCTGATGGCAGTGCAGGAGTGGCTGAGACAACGCGGTGCTGGACTCTTCAGCCAGAAACATGTGGCAGTACAGGTAGGTGATGCCTGTACTGTACAGGAAAGAGGGGTGCCATGCAAAAGGGCTCCATGGGAGTTGGAATTGGATACAGCCCTGTTGGGATCCATGGGTGCCACCAGGGGGTGCTACAGGTTACTCCTGAGCCCTGAAGTGCAGCTCTTCCACCACATCCAGAAGTGCTGCCAGAAGTGGAACAACGAGCACCTGGAGCACTTCAGGGTGCCTTATAAAAGGGGTCAGCTGAAACTATTCGGGGAGCCAGAGTCAGGAGGAGGGAGATGAAGCTTGACCAGAGGAGTTGAGGAGAAAAAAGGATAAGAGGAAGAAAAGAGTTAATTATTGTGATTGTGCTGGGAACTGTGTTAAACTTTTGGGGATCAGGGAAGAAAAGAAAATTAAAAGCGCATGCTTGCACTTGTGCCTCCTGCGTCTGTCTGTGTCGGGTTGGGGTGGCAGTGCCTAGCTAATGCTGTGATTGTTTTAATCCTTCATTCACCACATACAATTTATTGTATTAGGAATTTGTCATTTTTCACATACCCCAACTTACTCTCCAGTGCTTTGGGATCAGAGGGCAGGGTTATCAATTTTGCAGTACCCCTGGAGCAATTGTACATTAAGGACTTTGCCCAAAGGCTCAAGTATTATTCATTCTGTCACTGCCAAGATTCAAACCAGCAACCTTTGAGTTACTAGCCAGATCCTTTAGCCAGACAGCCACCACTCCACCCATACTATGCAAAGAAGAGGTAAAAGTTGAGAAGTGGAAGTGGCACAAGGACCTGATTGAAACATAGTCATTTAACAGGTTACTGCCAAGAAACCACAAGAAGCAAACCAAAACTGATCATTAGAAGTAAGATTGCAAAATCCCTAAAACCCTCCCATGTTCGTTATAGTAATTGTTTTAACATTTTTCCACTGTTTAGACAACAGCAACATACTATACACTCATCTTAATTAAGCAGACTATGTAACTGGCAATGCATATTGCAATAATAAATAACTTGGAGGTAGTCATTGAAAGATAGTGGCAACCATCCAAAAAATAACACAAAATAGTGTTGCTAAAATAACAATAAAATTAAAATAAACAGCAGAAATAAACAAAAAATTAAAAAATGAAACAAATAGGACAAGGACAGTAAAAAATGTGGATTTATCACAGCTAAAAAGTGTTGTCAAGAATACTTTTGTGGTAGGACCCATTCTTTTTCTCATGCCTTTTTGTGTTTTGATTTGTCTGTTCTTCTAATGGCTTATCGACCCTTTGCCTGTTCACTCTGATTTTGTGCAGTCCCTCACTGTGCTTTTATCTCCTAGTGGTCTGCTCTTTTGCAAACCCTTAGAATACTCTCTATTTAAAAATGTTCCTTCTACAGCCTAGTTTAGTCCTTTTAAAATTCATTCCTTTAAGCTGCAACACAATCCCTGTGAGAAACCATATGATGCCATCTAATCGTCTGCATGTCTTCTCACCTTTTTCTCTTTCTTAGGCAGCAGCTTGTATCTTCTCTGAAAAAAGAGGAACCCCCTGCTAACATCTGTATTTCTCCTCTTTAGTGTAGTAGTGTTCTGTTATTGACATTGTTACACTCTTTTTTTGTAGCTGCCAAGGATTTTGTTCTCCCCATTCACTTTCTCCTTCCAAAATATAATTTATTTTAATTTTTACTGTAAGGTAAATGAGAATAAGTATTGTATTATGGAGTATGGTATCATTTAATGGACTAATTTGTTTTCATATTAGAAAACTAAATAACAAAGTTCATTTTTCTTTTTTGCAATATTAGATATTACAATATTATAATTTTTTCAAAAGGTATGGAGGGTTCACATGGAGATGTTTCCTGTTGATGGACAGGCAATATTTCTACTTATGAACCCATTAACATTTATACTGGAATTTTAATTACAAAAACCCCCTACACATTTATTTTAATTTCCTTGTATGGATAATGGCTAAAAACTGAAGGGATAACTGCAAACAGTGCTACAACAGCTATGTGAGTAAATGATCATACCTTTTTCTGAATTTTGTGGTGTAAATTCAAACATGTTAGATTTGTAGCTCTTAATACTTAGACTGGCTTCTTAATTTTTTAACGAAAACATTTGAGCTTTTTTAAAAGAAAAAGTATGAAGTGAATTCAATTCTTCCAACCTGTAAATGTTGACAAATTTATCCACCTCATAACTAGTTTTATACTTGCAGAATGACAAAATTCTCATCCATACATTTTATTAACTGTCTTGATTGCTGTTATGCTTTGCTCACATGTTTGTCTTCTGATAAGCATTGTTTAATTACACAGAGTTAACATTTATTGGTTTTAAATGTATTAAGTTCAGCAGCATCCATAAATATGTGAATGAGTGCCTCCATTTGAGCCTGGCAGGTCTCTTAAATCAACAGATGCTGACTTTTTAAAAATTCCAAGCTTGAACAAGAAGAGAAGAGGCAAGGCAGCTTTGTATGCCTCAGAGCTCTACAATGACCCAGTAAGCCAATTTATAGAAGAAAATTGTGTTTTCATTTTTTTCCATTATGGGGTATAGAATGTGGATTGACAAGCAAAATGGCAAATTTATCCAATTTAAATTTAATTGACAACACAAAAAAGTGTGCAAGTGAATGGGTCTAAATACTTTCTGTGTCTGTAATAATGTATATATATATATATATATATATATATATATATATATATATATATATATATATATATATATATATATATATATATATATATATATATATATATATATATAATGGATGGCCCATTTATCGCCAATACCCCAAGCCCAGGTGGAGCCCTCCTTGCAGCGAGGAGGTCCCAGAAGACCAGCAGGGCATCATGGACATTGGAGTTTTATGCAAAGCCCTGCTGGATGCCGTGGGGCCACAGGAGGAGCTGCAGGGAGGACCGAGGGCTTCTTCGGTGCCCTGTGACCCGGAGGTTTGTCACAGGATGAGCGACGGACTTCCGGGTTGAAGAAAGGGACTATTTACCCTGACCCGGAAGGGAAAAGGACTTGTGGACTATTGGGCAGAAACACTTCCGGTCAGGAGGTATAAAAGGACTGTGGGAACTCCCAGACAACGAGCTGAGCTGGGTGGAAGGGTGGCAACGCGCCTGGGAGCTGGAGGATTGGTTTATTGGTTATTATTATTGTTGTTAATGAGTATTGTGGAGGAGAGTGTGCTTTGTACACTGTGGCAAGAAAATAAAGTCAACTTGAGGACTTTTACCTGGTGTCTGGAGTCGTGGACAGGGGTTCAAGGGAGCGAGGGCGCCCCCTATCGTTCACAATATATATATTGTAATAGAATAAGATGCTTCTCGCACCCTTGTACCCTCAGACTATATGTCAGACACTAGGTAAAAGTCCAATGATGATATTTATTATAATAATAAAGTGCACAAAGCACGCTCCTCTCCACAATTCTCAATACACAACACAATAATTAATAAACCAATCCTCCACTCCCAGACGCTTAGCCACCCTGCCTCCCAACTCAGCTCATCGTCTGGGAGCTCCCACAGTCCTTTTATATTCCCTGACCCGGAGGTGTTCCTTCCCAACAGTCCACAAGTCCTTATTCCTTCCGGGTCAGGGTAAATAATGTTTTTCTCACCCGAAGCCCGTCGCTCTTCCTATGACGAACTTCCGGGTCATAGGGCATGAAGAACTCTTCGGTCCTCCCTGCAGCTCCCTCTCGTGGCCCCCATGGCATCCAGCAGGGCGGTGCATAAAAACTACATGGTCCATAATGCCCTGCTGGTCTTCTGGGGACCTCCATGCTGCAAGGAGGGCTCCACCTGGCGGCTTGGGGGTATTGGCCGGGGTACATGGCCGGCAATATCTTACTATATATATATATATATATATATATATATATATATATATATATATATATATATATTAGAATTTAACTTATGGTAGCTTTCTTCAGTTGTGCCTATGATAACTATAAATTAGGTAAGTAATCCATGCTAAAATACAAAGTTGCAAACAATTACATAGCAACACTTAAGCTAAATTTTCCAGGTAAAAATGTAAAAGAAATGATAAAAAATTACAAAATAATCAATGTTTAATAATATAATAATAATTTAATGTAATCAGGTAGGATTTAGTTTTTTAAAGCAATATATGCATGCATCTAAAAAAACAAGACATGATTAGATTCTGATCCTCAAGTAGATGCCCTTTGTGATATCCATCAAAACATGAAATTAAAACGTTTCCTTGGCCATCACAACAAACCACATCATTGTATGTAGCTGAAAATAAAAAAAAGAAACATTTTCTATATTTACTACATGAAAAGAATAACATTGTAGGGTTTATTGAATACTAGAAAGACTATTCCTTGCACGTCACTTACTCTGGAACTATGTATGTTCGGACAACTTTAAAAACTCCACATTTTGGTAACTTTTTATTTAGAAGGACTATCTTATACATGTTTGACTATAGACTCTATGTAAATGCTGGCAGGGAAGCATTGTAGCAAAAATGAATAGAAAAGAGTTTGGATGTGTTGTGGCATATCATCATGTTTTTAAGCTTACCTTTCTAAACGGTGAATACTTTATTGGTTATATAACATTCAAAAGGTTGCCTTTGTTTCACAGTTATATATTTTATGTTTATTGTATCCTTGTAGTGAATTGAATTGAACTGAATAACCAAAATGTTCTGCAATATGTTGTTCCAATCACATTGCATCAAAAAAAATCTGGCTCACCCATTTGGTTTATGATTATTATGGTTTATCACCATCATCAAATCCTTACACTTGTTATAGTAAAACTGAGTTGCAGCTTTCTTTACAATAGCAGTAAATTTGCATATCTTCTATGACAGTTTTTTGGCAAATCTATTTACTAAGACACAACTATTTTTTGTCACAGTCTCTACTTATTTTATTACACTTCAAGGTATTTGCAACACAACTTTTTCTACACTCTTTCTTATTATTCTTTTTAAATAACTTTTTTGATCTGTTTTGAACTATTTTTTACATTTATGACTTTTTGTAATCAATCTTTCATATTTGATTGGAATCCTTTACTAGTTCACAAATATTCATTGACTTCATAGATCCAACAGTGACTTCTAAAGATAACTAATATCCCTAGACTTCGCTATACGTATTAGTAAAAGGTGTTGAACACTTAGGGAATCACACATGTCTTGCTTTTATTAAGAATAGCTTACAGAAGTTTGTTTTAATTGTAACATTTTATGATTTTTTTCTTTTGATCAGGGAAATAAGTGCAGGAGATATTTTTGAACCACCACAGATTTCTGAGTGATTCAGTGTATTCAGCAAATTTCATTGACTATGACTTTTTTTATTTAAAAAAATGCTACTGACAAATTAATATGCAAAAGTGCCATCTATGCATTGTAAAACTGAGTCATTTTATACTGTTCAACTGTTGAGAACTTAAAAATAAATAAGAAACTGTACATTTAAATGACTTCTTGATGAGATAACAAAGGTATTGTTACAGTATAAAGATTATATTAAAAAAAATGTGATTTTAAAGCAGTTTAACAAATACTAAATTATGGGATTCACTTGTTTGTCATTAATGTCCTTACCATGACATCAAGCAACAACTTCTAATTGCTGTATAGGAAAAGAACAAAGCAGATCTCCTTGGTTATTTTGACAGAGTGTACAGTCTCTTTTAAACTAACAACATATTTCTAATTTAAATGAAAAGGAAATTTCACGATGTTTCTACAATAACACAACTTATTAACTTTATTATTACCTTTAAATTAAGGTAACATGATTCCATAATGTATCTTGGTGTTTTGGAGATTTTTTACATGCATAATTCTATGTTCTTCTGTGGCATGTACTTGAAATGGAGTAGCCATTTTAAATGCACCATAGGATGTTCTGTCTCTTCTTCATAAAAATGTTGGAAAAAGTTGTCTTTCTTTCCACCACATTATTATCAGTACCATTCACTTAATAGTTCCTAATGTACTTCCTAATACTTTTTATACAATAATATTCCATAATAAACAACCCATTGTGTTGGCAGTGTGCACTTTATAGCAAAGGCATACACTTCTTCCACATTTTGTATGCAGTTTTACTTATTTAATTGGCTCCTATCTGCTCTTATTTTGGAATGCATTTGGTAACAACCTAACCTTGAAAATAAAAAGAAGTTAAACTTCTACAAAATCAACTTAAGTAAGAGTTCAAATATTCTTACTTAAAATGAGGTTTAGAAGTCAAATCTACTTAAGTACAATGATGAGAGTGCTTTGTATTTTAATTACCATTGCTTTGTTATCGCCTGGGCCTTGAAAAAGGGGAAATGTGTTTGGAAATGTATCACTACATTAATATTTGAGTATGTCTATCCAAACAGATGTGAATTACACATACTGGAGAAATGTAAATGTTGGGTAGTCATTGTTCTGTTCTATTTAGTGTAGTGCTTTGAGCTGTACTGAAAATAATACACAAAAGGTCAGACATATGGTGAGCTTCTAAACAAGATCATAAATATAAGACGTAAGCACTCTTCACTACAGTTACCTTTTTATGAAAGTTTGATAGATTAACCCCTGCTTGTCTTATGAGTTCGGTTTCTGTTTAACACATAGTAATCTTTCCCACCAGAAATACTGTTATGGTTTTGATTTTTCAAGCCTTATATTTGTTCTGATTTTTTTTTTTACTTTATATTTCTGGTGATTAAAAATGTTGCCATTATGTATCTGACATCAGTTGCTGCCATTTTGAAATTTGATGGTGCATTTTTAGCTGTTTAAAATATGGGGGTGGCTATCTTGTTTATGGCCAGGGCTACTCCTAATCCTGAGACGGGTTGTTAGATCACCTTGATATCATGGCCATTTCACTATTTAAAATGGCAACGCAATAGAAATCATGTCCATGTTTATCAAGTCAGTCTCAGTAAAAAAGTCAGTTTTGAGTTGTAGTTTCTTAGGAACAAGATTATTTTTTGTACCTTTATTCAAGGTGACTTACAACATCTGAGATACATTGGGTAACATTTTTTTTGTTTTTCTGATAGCAGCACAGGCAGTTGAAGTGACAACCTCACACTTGAATCCAAAGCTTTAACCACTACAACACACTTTGATTTTTCATTAGCACTTTTTGTTTTGATAGATAGATAGATAGATAGATAGATAGATAGATAGATAGATAGATAGATAGATAGATAGATAGATAGATAGATAGATAGATACTTTATTAATCCCAAGGGGAAATTCACATACTCCAGAAGCAGCATACTGATAAAGAACAATATTAAATAAAAGAGTGATAACAATGAAAGTATAACAGACAGACAATAATTTTGTATAATATTAACGTTTACTCCCCCCTCCCCTCCCCCCCGGGTGGAATTGAAGAATCACATAGTGTGGGGGAGTGACGATCTCCTCAGTCTGTCAGTAAAGCAGGACAGTGACAGCAGTCACTGATCCTGTTCAGTGGATGCAGTGGATTTTCTATTATTGACAGGAGCCTGCTCAGTGCCCGTCGCTCTGCCACAGATGTCAAACTGTCCAGCTTCATGTCTACAATAGAGCCTGCCTTCCTCACCAGTTTGTCCAGGCGTGAGGCATCCCCCTTCTTTATGCTGCCTCCCCAGCACACCACCGCGTAGAAGAGGGCGCCCGCCACAACTGTTGGATAGAACATCTGCAGTATCTTATTGCAGGTGTTGAAGGACTCCAGCCTTCTCAGAAAGTATAGTTGGCTTTGTCCTTTCTTACACAGAGCATCAGTATTGGCAGTCCAGTCCAATTTATCATCCAGCTGTACTCCCAGATATTTATAAGTCTGCACCCTCTGCACACAGTCACCTCTGATGATCACGGGGTCCATGAGGGGCCTGGGCCTCCTAAAATCCACCACCAGCTCCTTGGTTTTGCTAGTGTTCAGTTGTAGGTAGTTTGAGTTGCACCATTTAACAAAGTCCTTGATTAGTTTCCTATATTCCTCCTCCTGCCCAGTCCTGATGCAGTCCACGATAGCAGTGTCGTCAGCAAACTTTTGCACGTGGCAGGTCTCCGAGTTGTATTGGAAGTCCGATGTATATAGGCTGAACAGGACCAGAGAAAGTACAGTCCCCTGCGGCGCTCCTGTGTTGCTGACCACAATGTCAGACCTGCAGTTCCAGAGACACACATACTGAGGTCTGTCATGATCCATGCTACCAGGTATGAATCTACTCCCATCTCTGTCAGCTTGTCCCTAAGGAGCAGAGGTGGGATGGTGTTGAAGGCGCTAGAGAAGTCCAGAAACATAATTCTTACAGCACAACTGCCTCTGTCCAAGTGGGAGAGGGATTGGTGTAGCATATAGATGATGGCATCCTTCGTTCCCACCTTCTCCTGGTATATGAACTGCAGAGGGTTGAGGGCGTGGTGGACCTGTGGCCTCAGGTGGTGAAGCAGCAGTTGTTTTTTCTTTTACTTCCTGATCTGCTTCTTATAGGCATTATTGAAGTCTCCCTTTTGGTATTTTTCATTCATGATCTTTTATCCAACTCATGATATTTTCAGATCCCTTTGTCTGAGATCATTACAGATCCTCTCTTTTCAAAGAAAGCTGCTGCCATTTCTGGTACCACATTTCAGACGGTTGCTGCAAAGGGAAGAAATGCGTTTCTGCATGTTGGCGTCAGAAAATGTCTAATTGATAGGAGACTACATAGTATCCTATGGGATCCTAGTAATTGGACACCTTTGTTCAATGTGTTCAATGTGAGTATGGGAGCTAAGGAATGTTGTGGTTATCAGCACGACAGCCAAAAAGACCTGAAGCCATCAATCTTAAGGATTTCGTGGATTTATTTGCAAAAAGGCAAAAAAGCTGTATTGAGCCTTTTTACAATGTGAAAGTAAAAATGTGTAAATAGGGGACTACTTGACTGACAGGAAGATGTACAGAGAAATAGACAGTATATATTTGCATTTTAGAGTGTGGTTGCATTTTCTTATACTCCAGTTACTTCTTTGTAAATGTTTGGTATGTTTTTACAATAGTTAGTTTACTGTGGAATCTGTTTTGTGGTGCCTATTAGACAAACATTTTGCAATCCATAATTTACTCTTAATTATATATAGAAAGCAACAGCATGCAGCATTTGTCAGTAAGTAATTATAAGCTCAGGTCCTTTTGTCTGCTAGTCTGGCTTCAGTCTGTTCTTGTGTTTCAATTGCTCTAGACCATAGGAACACAGGTGAGCCAATAGATGGCCACTGTCCTTACAACACAATTTAGTAAAAAGGAAAAAAAATCCCCCAAACCTACCCCCAGGATCATAATTTTGGGTTCCAAAGTACCATATATATATACTCGCGTTTAAGTTCTCCTGTGGAAAACTTGGGGTTGATTTTACTGTATAATTTCCAGCATTTTATAATGTCAGTCATATAAGTTGAATGCTGAAAATTCACACTATTGGTCCAAGAGATTATTATATGCTAACGCCCACCTGAGAGAGTAAACACGGAGCACACGGCCTTTTTTTCTGTGTATTGTGATTACGTGACCACGCAGTAATACCTGAACTATTCTGAAGCGATATTTGCACTGATTTGTGTTTTTTGTATCTCACACCCTCATACACCTTTATCATAAGAGCATCAATTATCTGCGATGGAGCTTTCAATCATAAGAAAATATGAAACTGGTTTTAAATTAAAAGTCATTGAAGTAGCGAAAGAAATTGGTAACTGTACTGCTACAACAAAATTTGATGTGTCTGATAAACTGGTGCAAGATTGGAGGAGGCAAGAAGTAAAAAAAAAATGTGTCCCATTTTTGAACGGGCGTATAAGTTGGGGTCTGATTTTATGATCGATTTTTTGGGTTTCAAGACCCAACTTATACGTGAGTATATATGGTAGTCTAATGTCTAATTGCGATATGTCTGCAAAATTTTGTTGAGATTGGACCAAGAGTGTGAAACAGTATAAAGATCAAACACCCACACCTACATTGAAAATTACAAATAAGAAGACCAATGCCCCCTATCGGTATCAGATCATAATTATTCAGGCTACTGCAGGTATTTCCTTCAAATTAGAATTTAGCAAATCTGTATTTAATAGGCCAATTAATGACCTGATTTCTGCTCTCTTTTATATTATACTAGCAAAATACCCGTACTTCACAGTGGAGAAGTAGTGTGTTAAAGAAGTTATGAAAAAGAAAAGGAAACCCTTTAAAAATAACGTAACATGATTGTCAATGTAATTGTTTTGTCACTGTTATGAGTGTTGCTGTCATCAAGGATTTAATTATCATTATTTCTTTCAATCAGGTTTGTTTTTTGAGGATGTGTTGTGTTCAAGTTATATTCTGTGTTTGTCAACCGTTGTAAAGATAACAGGTTTCATTCATTGAAGTGTTCACTACCCAAATTGGTACTCGTGAATCTAAGATGTTCAACAGGCATTCCCAGTATTAAGTTGTGGATTTGCCTGCGAATATTTAGTGGTAGCGTGTCTATGAGCTTAATTTAAATTTAAGCTTTACACCTTATTTTCCTATTGATATGTCTGCAAAGGCCTGTTCAGATTCAGAGGGTTGTTCCTTTCTTACTGCATCAATAAACAGCTCATCTTCCTCTTTATCTGAGACATCACATACTACATGCACGGGTTTACCTTTCCCAGTCCTGCAAAGTCAGTTCAAGTGAGCCGCTCGGAGTACATGCATCGAAGCTTCTCAGCTGTGCTTGTGCTATCTCGTGCAATCTCGCGATGTCCACGGCTTTATTTAATGTTAGCTCAGACCTGGCACTTAAAAGTTTCTCTCGCACTTTTGCTGAGTTTGTGCCAAACACTATTCTATCCCTGAACATCTCATCTTCATTTGCATAAGCACAGTCCTTCACCAGCAATTTTAACTCCGTTACAAAGTGATGAAAAGTCTCGTTTATACCCTGCGTCCTCTCATTAAACTTGTATCTTACAAATATTGTATTCGTCTTAGGCATGACAAACGCCAGCGGCAGTGTGTCTACGAACCTAATTTAAAGTTAAGCTTTACACCCTGCTTTCCTTTTCGTTTGCATAAGCACAGTCCTTCACCAGCAATTTTAACTCCGTTACAGCAATTTTAACTCTGTTACAAAGTGATCAAAAGTCTCGTTTATACCCTGTGTCTTCTCATTAAACTTGTATCTCGCGAATATCGTATTCGTTGTAGGAATGGCAAACGGCAGCGGCAGCCTGTCTATGAACTTAATTTAAACTTAAGGTTTACACCATTCTTTGTTTCCACAGTAGCTGCACTTATGAATATGCTTGTATGCGTCACTCGCTTCATATTCTTTTGCTGCCTTCTCAATTGTGTAATGTGTTTTTTTGAACAGGTTTCATTCATCAAAGTGATCACTACCCAAATCGATACTTGTGAATCTAAGATGTTTAACAGGCATTCCCGGTATTAAGTTGTGGATTTGTCTGCGAATATTTAGCGGCAGCGTGTCTATGAACGTAATTTAAACTTAAGCTTTACACCTTGCTTTCCTATTGATATATGTACAAAGGCTTGTTCAGCGTCAGAGGGTTGTTCATTTCCTACTGCATCAATAAGCAGCTCGTCTTCCTCTTTATCTGAGACATCACAAACTGCATGCACGGGTTTACTTTTCCCAGTTCTGCAATGTCAGTTCACGTGAGCCGCTCGGAGTACATGCATCGAAGGTTCTCAGCTGTGCTTGTGCTATGTCATGCGATCTTGCAATGTCCACGGCTTTATTTAATGTTAGCTAACCCGGCACTTAAAAGTTTCTCTCGCACTTTCGCTGAGTTTGTGCCAAACACTAGTCTATCCCTGACCATCTCATCTTCGTTTGCATAAGCACAGTCCTTCACCCGCAAATATTTCGCGGTAGCGTGCCTATTGGATAGCTGCTAACAGACGGCCTTATATGGGCAGGCACTCAATTACAACGGAGGCGTGATGATGAGGGACGCAACTCCGCCTCACACGGCAACCAAGTTGCAGGCTATGGCTGTATATATGTACTGTGACAGATTAGGGTTTTCTTGCACCCTTGTACCCTCAGACACCACGTCAGACACCAGATAAAAGTCCAATAATAGGATTTATTATAATAATAAAGTGCACAAAGCACGCTTCTCTCCACAATTTTCCAATAAATCAAAACAATCACAATACACAATCCTCCTCTCCCAGACGCTTAGCCACCCTGCCTCCCAACTCAGCTCGTCTGCCTGGGATCTCCCACAGTCCTTTATACTCTTTGGCCCGGAAGTGTTTCACCCTCTCTGTCCATGTGACCTGGAACACTTTTGGGTCAGATAAAAATCCTCCTTTTTCTTCACCCAGGAAGCACATCGTTCACTTTGTCCACGTGACTCTGACGTACTTCCTGGGCGTAAGGAAAATAGTCTCTGGGCCTCCCTGCAGCGACTCCTGGCGGCCCCCATGGTATCCAGCAGGGCTGTGCATTAAAAGTCCATTGTCCATAATTCCCTGCTGGCATTCGGGCCTCCTCTATGCTGCAAGGAGGGCTCCATCTGGCGGCCTGGGGGTATTGGCTGGGATGAACAGCCGGCCATGTACCACAGTACGTAAGTAGGTTCCAGTTATGACCGTTACGCATAGAATTTCGAAATGAAACCTGCCTAACTTTTGTAAGTAAGCTGTAAGGAATGAGCCTGCCAAATTTCAGCCTTCTACCTACACAGGAAGTTGGAGAATTAGTGATGTGTCAGTCAGTCAGTCAGTCAGTGAGTCAGTCAGTGAGGGCTTTGCCTTTTATTAGTATAGATTGCTATCATGTAGTCCTGCTATTATATTAATAACTGTTGTACCTTTTAATTTGCAATATCATGCCACCCCATGATAGTCATCACCCCTTTCTTTTTTCTTCTAAAGGCGTCCATGCTTTGGGAACCCACATAAACTGTAAACTAATTATTATTATTGTATTCTTTGTATTTAAATAGTAGCTTATAATATATATCTGCTGATGCCAGCAAAATAAATTGTAATTATATCATGAAGTGCTTTGAGTAAAGATTTTCCATCCATACTTTGCACCAATTTTTTTTACAGGATTGCTGAGAACTAGTACCCTTGAATGCCATGCAACAAATGGATGCAATTCAATGAGCCTACTCACTAATTCATCCATCCTGGTGAAATTTGATTTGCCAGTTCACATACAGTAATACGTAGAAAGTGAGTAGAAATTGGAATATACAGAGAAAATCTAATACATGCGGATTTCACACAGACAATGACTATTTGGGAACTGAGACTCAGAGCACGTATGTGTGGTAACAAATGTATTGCCATGCCACTCCTAAAACTAGAAAAAAACACCATTTTTAATCTGTCCCCTTAAAAAGGTTTATTTGTAACCTTGAAAGTGAGATATAGTTTCAAAGAACCTTTCATCTCCAGGCTTCAGTGTATTACGATAATTGCAAGACTTTGCCCACATCAAAACAAGGCCCTTTCATGTGCCTTTATGATTATGTTCATATTTTAAGTTGTTTGTCTACAGTTCACAATTATATGAATGATTAATTTTAAAGCAAATGTTGTACACATTTTCTCAGCTCCTAAATTAAATTTGTAGGAATTAAATTTTTAAGTGCTACTTTCTGTAATGAGTCTAAATCTTTTACTGTTAGGATTGACACACAACAATGCAGTTAGCCAAGCATTGCCTCTTTTCTTCAATTTACTGCTACTGCGTCAATAGGCTGTTGAGGCTTATTTTCCAGCAAAAAGGCCAGCAGAGCCTTCCCTTTGATTTGGGTCATCCTGGTACTTATACTGAGAATAAAGCAAGCAGAAATTACCATCCGTCTGAGTTTGATATCACTCTGAATTCTTCAAACACAGACCCTTTCTATGTTTTGATTTCTTTGCATTTTGGCAAAATGATCAGAACAAATAAGCTTTTTCAATTTAACATGTTAATCTTGAAACCCAAGTCTTTTCTTTATCCACAATGGTGCTGCATGTGCTGGACAAAATAATACATTTGTAATATCTATATTAATAAAAAAGGTAAAGCAATTGCAGCTTTGTATTTTCAGTTAATCATGATTTATTTTTTGTCACAGGTAAGATGAAACAGTATAGCCAAGCAAAGAAACCTTCCTCTTCAGACAAGTGCACATCTTTACTAAGCTCTGTTTCCATAATGGTAGTCTCTGTAGTTCAGTAACTTAATCATTAGACTTGCATTTACTATTTTCCTGTTGTGCGTATTCATATATTGGGAAAATGTGAAAGCTTTGTACAAGATATGTTTGTTATTTTCAGGTGTACAGCTGTACATCATAATAAAAGGTAGGGTACCATATCAGGAGTGGGAGTTATATTTTGATGTTTAGTAAGTTGTTTACTACAGACCATCATTTCTTGGAAACTAATGGGGTTAGAACCTGGATCTTGGTGTTAATTGAAAGTTTATGACCTGATATGTTTAAATAAATATAGGTAAAGTGAAGGTAAATTGGGCAATTTAGTAGTGGGCAGAAACCGTTTATTGTAATTAAAAGAGTTTAAAAGACATGCGTGTTCAGAATTCACAATCAAGAATAAGTTTTTACATTTGTAAACAGGTGGAGAGTTACTATTTATAATATGTAGCCTTTCATAGCATTTTATTTTAGGACTGTAGGTTTGTGTGTTTCGTGACTTTTTATTAATATCTGACAGTAGGGAATTTTGTGTTTTTATTCTGTATGGATTTCATTTTTTATTATACAGATTAGTTTACATACTCACAGATTCTTGTGACAGTGCATGCTGTTAATGGCACTATGCAAAGTAAAATTAATCTATTGCTGTTAACATGGCTAATCACTGTTGTAAACCATTGCATAATTACTTAGTAGATAAAGAAGAGTCTTGAGCCATCGATAAAAGTTAATTCCAGGATGGTCCATTTGCTCTTATTCAGTCTGCCATGTTGCATTGAACAAATCTAACAGAATATCTTCCTTTATCAGTTAGAATCATTTACTTATAATAGCTAGAAAGTATTTTTAATTATACTGGACAGTACACAGATACACGGTATATTCTAGTAACACCTCTCTACCATTAACTATAATTCAAAGGTCTCAAAAGAAATAATCCTTCTTAATCTTCTTCTTCTTTCAGCTGCTCCCATTAGGTTTCACCACTGCAGATCATCTTTTACCATATCTTCCTGTCCCCTGCTTCTTGCTGCATTACACCCACCCACCTGCATGTCCTCTCTTATCACATCCATAACATCCTCTTAGGCCAGCTCTGTCTCCTGTTTTTTGGTCAGTGCCACCATCTCCAACCCATATAACATAGCTGGACTCACTACCGTCCTGTAGACCTTCCCTCTCACTCTTGTTGGTAACCGTCTGCCACAAATCACTCCTGACACTCTTCTCCACCAACTCCACCCTGCCTGCACTCTTTTCTTCACCTCTCTTCCACCCTCCCCATTACTCTGTACCATTGACCCATGGCATTTATACTCATCCACCATCCTCACCATTCCTCTGACCTCCCTCTCATTCACACATATATATTCTATCTTGTTCCTACTGACCTTCATTCCTCTCCTCCCAGGAGCATATCTCCACCTCTCCAGGTTCTCCTCAACCTGCTCCCTATCTCTCCCTTGGGTATACTCTCCACCAC
Source organism: Polypterus senegalus (assembly GCF_016835505.1). NCBI lineage: Eukaryota > Metazoa > Chordata > Cladistia > Polypteriformes > Polypteridae > Polypterus > Polypterus senegalus. The sequence goes on from NC_053160.1 coordinate 58,622,971, forward strand.
TGCATCCAACTCCCTCCAGAAATCTTATTTCTCATCCATTGCACACCCTACTTGCAGGGCATATGTACTAACAACATTCATCATCACACCTTCAATTTCTAGCTTCATAATCATCACTCTGTTTGACACTCTTTTCACCTCCAAAATGCTCTTGACATACTGTTCCTTGAGCTATTCCTGCTACCATATAAACATGGAATTGTTATTATTGTTTAAGAGCAGCGACTTGATATAAAAAGTCACACTCTAGTCTGGAATAGACTTTATACACAGAGCTTGGGTGCTTGTTGCCCTTTTCATTCTGTAACAGGGAGGCTGTAACAGCTTAGAGTGAACAGTGAACATAGACAGGAATAGTAAGTCCTACACCACCCTTTGGGCAACTCTGGATTAATATTTTATCTGTAGACAAATTAAGTACCATTAAAGAGCAGCTATGGTTATGTCCAGTCTGATAGGGGTCATCTTTGGAGCTTGAGCAATTCTGGGAGAGCTTGTACAAAGGTAACTGTAGCTTGGTCATATGTCATGCTTGGTCATAAATTAACACATGATAACTAGTTTTTGAAGAAGTCCACTAACTATGACCTAAACTTTACCAATTTTTTTACTTTAACCCTGTCTGTTTCTAAATGTATAATCTTGTATAAGATAGTGGTATTATTTACATTTTATCCTTCTGTAAATCTCAGGATGTGTCCCATCACATGTGTAATAGTCCTCTTACAAATAATCATGCTTACATCCTCATTCTTGCATCCACAAGGTAGCCCTGGTTTAAATCCAGCTGTGGTCTGTAGTAGATTCCCACCTTGTTTTCCACTAAAGACATACAATATCTTAGCTGAACTGTAGGTGTCAGTCCTCCCTTCAGAAGACATCATCAATACTCAAATAAAATTTTATATGTGAATTGTTATCAGAGAACAAAAGATAAAGTTAAATATTATATATGGTCTCATTTTCAAAATTTAATGTACTGCTACAAACTTTAGGATGTACTAGTTAAATAGGTAGGCAATTTCAAATGCATTTTCCGTCACAAGATATATGGCTATTGTAGAAACAAAATCTAAATATTTTCACCTTAGAAAGCAGAAATCATTTCTTTAACAATCCCTGGTTTCAGAATTGTGCCCTCTCCTGTACTTAAAGGTATTTTTTTCTCTTAATATATGGACATATTCCTTGTCTTATTAGGCAAAAAAAATGATCATCTGTTTCATTTCCTAAAAAGTATGTTTACTTTGGTTATAGCCTTCAATAGAGTGTGTGATTTGCCCTAACACTTTGCTTTGATGCATTTTTTCTGCCACCCACCATTCATTTATTTATTGATTTCTCAAATCTGCAGAGTTTTGGGGTGTGGTGCCAGAAAAGAGCATAAGATAGTACGACTGCATAGAAAAGACATCACACACTCACAGATGAGCAATCTGCTGCAATGTATCTTCAAAGTCTGGTATGTTTATCCACTCTTTACTTTTCTGTAGTAAACTATTTTGTGGTTTGTTTATCAAATAGAGGTAGGGATTTCTCTTCCTTAACTCTATACCTATAGCTCCTTCCAGTTCAATATGGATCTCTTTTGCATTTCACCCTACCAACAATAAAATGAAATTAGTTAAAAAAAAACAACAAATTGCTATTTTAGTATTTTAATACATTCTCAAACCACAATATCATTTTTTGTGCCAGAACACTACCAAGAACACAACACCTGCATCACATCATTACTACAGCATTGCCTTTGGCTGGTGACATAGTGTACATCAAATTGCAAAACAACATAAAAATACAGAAAAGAATCAAAAAGCTCCAAGCAATAAAAAAGTATCAGAAATGGTAAAACTAGGTGAAAACACTTACTGTATCCCCAAAAATCTAATAGGTAAAAATAAAAAATATATTCTTAATAAAGTCCCAAAAAGAATTATAAAAAACAGGCGCCAACACCAACTCTAACAGCAAGCAGCATTTCTACTTTCCCAAAACAACATCATGATTTTGTTTTGTGTTTGCCAAATTAAGTGCCTTGGTGCTTTATTTGTTGTAGCCATTTGTCTTTCCACATATGGGTGAGGGGTGTAGAGCCCTTTTTTGATATTTTGCTAAATATATATAACAGCTATTCACAATACTCTTTTGGCATCACAGCATAAAAACAGTGTAGCCCCATCACATTGTTACTTACAAAAATGTAAAGTTAGAGTCATTTTTATCTATACATGTCTCAAAAAGCCAACCCACCTAAGCCGAGATCTATGCTGGAGAAAATTAGCAAACTACATTAATAGATGACATAAATTAAAAAGCACCGCAACATCGGTATTGCCAATTAAAAACATTTAGTCACCTTCATAGAAACTAGTGTTAGACAGAGTATTAGTGTATACTTTAATTTGAGGAAAATACCAGGATGCTAATGCATCTGTACCTACAGTATCTAAAAACTATTTTATTTCATTAGCAGTTTTGTTTTATTATTGGCTACTCTGCAGAATTCTTTTCCAAATCAATGCTGGGGTCTGTACAGTGTTTTTTTGTGCATGTAAGATTTCAACAATCTTCTTATTTTGTTCATTTTACTTCATGCCGACTGCACTCTTCAGACACCTACTGTAAATTCATTGCAGTTGGCCACTAGAGCATTTCTGTGACTCTGCTGCTGGCCTGCCACCTGGCTGCTAAGGTTTAAATGGCTGTATCTCAGTTATATTCCGGTTATATAGTTTCTCTGCTAGTGTAAGATGCTTTGCCCTTTCAATTTAATCCCCAGTTTTGACCCATGCTTATTCTTAATACCAAGTTATATTTCTTACTTTGTAGATTAAGAAACCTTCACATGTCTTTTAAAGAGTGCACTGCTACATTAACTTTACCCCTTATAAAGTAAAATGAGTGATCCAGTAAGATTGTTTTTGTTTGTTTTTTATTTGTGACATAAACTTTGAAATATATATTCGGAACCTAAAAAAATACTATACTGAGCTTCTGATCTGTTTCTCTGTTCTGATTTTAGATATTTGTTTTGTATTAGTGTTATTTAGATCCAGTTTTGTTATTCCAACCACTGCTATAACATTCTATTTTATGAGTAAGACACTTAATTTAATATTCAGAAAACATATCTAGTTATTTAATTATTGTGTTCATTATAAAAGCAATTTTTATTCGCTATTTTATTTTATATCCAACCTCTGCTCCTTAGGGATAAGCTGACTGAGATGGGAGTAGATTCACACCTTGTGGCATGGATTGTGGACTATCTTACAGACAGACCTCAATATGTGCGTCTTGGGAACTGCAGGTCTGACATTGTGTGCAGCAATACTGTACTTTCTCCGGTCCTGTTCAATCTATATACATCAGACTTCCAATATGACTCGGAGTCCTGTCACGTGCAAAAGTTCGCTGATGACACTGCTATTGTGGGCTGCATCAGGAGTGGGCAGGAGAAGGAGTACAGAAAGTTAATCAAAGACTTTGTTAAATGGTGCGACTCAAACCACTTACACCTTAACACCAGCAAGACCAAGGAGCTGGTGGTGGATTTTAGGAGGCCCAAGCCCCTCATGGACCCCGTGATCATCAGAGGTGACTGTGTGCAGAGGGTGCAGACCTATAAATATCTGGGAGTGCAGCTGGATGACAAATTGGACTGGACTGCCAATACTGATGCTCTATGTAAGAAAGGTCAAAGCAGACTATACTTTCTGAGAAGGTTGGCATCCTTCAACATCTGCAGTAAGATGCTGCAGATGTTCTACCAGACGGTTGTGGCGAGTGCCCTCTTCTACGCGGTGGTGTGCTGGGGTGGCAGCATAAAGATGAAAGACGCCTCACGCCTGGACAAACTTGTTAAGAAGGCAGGCTCCATTGTAGGATTAAAGTTGGACAGTTTAACATCTGTGGCAGAGCGACGGGCACTAAGCAAACTCCTGTCAATCATGAATAATCCACTGCATCCACTTAACAGGATCATCTCCAGGCAGAGGAATAGCTTCAGTGACAGACTTTTGTCACTGTCCTGCTCTACTGACATACTGAGGAGATCGTTCCTCCCCCACACTATGCGACTCTTCAATTCCACCCGGGGGAGTAAATGCGAACATTAATTTTATTTTAATTTTTTTCATTTTATTACTATTTAATTTAATATTGTTTCTTTGTATCAGTATACTGCTGCTGGATTATGTGAATTTCCCCTTGGGATTAATAAAGTATCTATCTATCAATCTATCTTTCTATCTATCTATCTATTTCAGTAAACAGCCTGGAGGCACACTGGGTAGTACCACCTAAAACCTGCATTCTGGATTTAAAATTCAACAAACAGACATTGATTTTTGTGAAGTTTGTAGATTGTCCCTGTGTCTGCATTGGTGTACTTTTGGATAGTCTATTTTTCCATTTGCATTCCCCAATATGTGTGAGTTAAATTAATTAACAGTTTCAAATTGGCCCATGCATGCTCATGTGGCCATATAATGGGCATACAATCTGTCTAGAACTGTTTTTGGCTCCCAGTACAGTTCTGGCCCCAATGCTCCTGGATGTAATTAAGCTGGTTAGGAAATGTTTGGTTATTTAATGTTATTTTATTCAGATATGCAGTAGCAGAGGTTTTTGTGTGATTCTGTTTTATCATGTTATCCGATCACCTACTGTATGGCATGCACCTACCATGAAAGTTACCAACTATCTTCTTAGATTCTTTTGCATATATAGGAAGAAATGTCAAAACCAGCCATGTACCTGTTACCTGCTTGCTGACATGGATGTACAAAGTAATTATTTTAAATCTTTATTTCCTCCCAGTTTTCCGGCAGTAGAGGACCTCAAAATGGGGAGCGCAGTTAGTCAAAGAATGAGAAATCTAAACTTCTAGCCTGCTAGGACCAGTCAGACAGAGAGACTAGCTTTAAGCTTTCTCACACAAACTATATTTATCTGCATCAAATCCAGTAACAGCAAGTACAAAGTGATGCATAGAATAATACAATCTGGGTGGGTTAAGTCTTTCTGTAGCCTCAGTTTCTTAGTTGCCAATTACAATTTTTCAATGAAAAACAAAGAAAAAGATTTCTTTCCAGGGAAAGAGACAAGACTCTCTGAAAGTGTACATTTTTGAAAAGAAGGCAGCATGCCCTTCCTTCATGCCCAATGAGCACATAAATAAGACAATCTGGATTGTCTGGCAACATGTTCTCATCTCTGCTAGCAGGATTCACTAACAATTTTATAGAACACATTGAAAATATATACAAAAACAAAATGAAGAAAATGTTTCAGAACATCATTATCAATCAATCTCATGAACAACAAACTCATTCCAAACCCAGCTCAAGGTTATTTTGCAGAAACCTGAAGCACATAAAAAACTAACGTTGCAAAACACTGTAAAATGCAGCTTTGTGTTCCAATTCTCCCAGCATACATTGCACTTCTGTTCACCCTGGCCAAACTCAGGCTACAGGCCTATCAAATGAAATGTTTAAAGAACCAGTCCTTCCTACAGAAATACATCTCCAGCTCTGTGCCATTATAGTGCTTTATAGTGTGTCTGCCTTTAAAACACAGTCTCCTTTTGATATTTTGTAATGTTAATGTAGTGCACTCTTGATTTTTCTGGTTAATGGTTTTTATGCAAACAATCATTTCAGTCCAAATACATTTCTTGTTCTGTTAGTTTGGAGAAAAAAAACTAGTTCTTTTAAAAATATGTAAATATACCCGAGTACTGCATCAGTTTGGATAAATGCAAAGATGTTTTCATCTTAATAGTATAAATGTGTGCTTACTGTATATAAAATTAAACATAGGACTGCAGCACTAAGGCCTATAGCCAGAATTAGTGAGAGAGAGTGATTTACACACTCTGGCAATCAGTGAACAATATAAGGATGTGAATACAGGTCTGAAATTCCTTGTCTCAAAAACTGAAAAAAAAATAGAAAAGGGAATTTTATGCTGGCTCCTCCCAAGAATCTTACACGGCTGCAAAGTACCTTTTTATTTCCAGGGAAGCCTGAATTATTCCCCCTGGGACAGGGGTCCTCAATCCCAGTCCTGGAGAGCCGCAGTGGCTGCAGGTTTTTGTTCTGACCTGGTTGCTTAATTAGAAAGCAATTCTTGCCAATACAGCACTAACAAGCTATGAAATTAAATTAACTCTGCTATGTCAGGTCATTCTCATATCCTAGATTTTCTTTCCCTTTCTATCATGCAAATGATTTGAAGGCTAAAATGGACGAGTAATTCTTAGTCCTTCACTTTTTTCTCTTCATTTTTCTTCCAAGTATTTAATTAAACCCAATAGTGCAGATAAATACACACAGGTGTAAATGTAAATAAGCTAAATGGAGAAATGCTGCTCTCTCTTGTCATTTGCATGTTATTGATAATAAGGAGCAATTAAAATAGCTGTTTAAGACAAAATTAAGCAATAAGGGCTCAAAATCACTAAAGTGAAGCAGAAGTGTTACTTTAGCAATAAGTGCTTTTTATTAAGCAACTGGGTTGGAGCAAAAACCTGCAGCCACTGCGGCTCTCCAGGACCGTGATTGAGGACCCCTGCCCTAGGACAACGGTGCAGAAAAAAATAACTGGAGACAGAAGGGAAGTTTTTTGAATAGGTAAACTGTATGATAAAAATGTAACTGTGACCATTACTATCGAGAGAAGGGGTATAACAGCTTCATCCAATCTCATGTAGTGTGTCTCCCTGTAAGTATAGCAAATTGCATGATGAAAAAAGTGCTGAGAATTGTGGAAAAGGAATCACCTAGATTTTTTTAGGATGTCTCATTTTACATGTCAATTCAATCAGTCACTTTGCATTAATTCTGGCAAGTAGTTTAGCATTTGGTATGTTTTATAACTGGCAGATATTTATTATGTTATTGAAGCAGAGTAATCACAACCTCTTTTTATTTCTAATGTTGCCCCCCACATTTTGCCCCTCACATTTCGCCCCAGCACACTTCGACACAATTTGTTGGGGGCGAAATGTGAGAGGCGAAATTTCCATAAACCCACCATTGCTAAGGCCAACTCAATCTTACATTGGATCACAGCAGAGAGATTCAAGTTCATGTCTTTCCTATTTTTGAATTCAACTTAAATTATTTGTTTTGTTCTTATACATCACTTTCCTCAAAAGGAAAGCTAAGAAGTTCCTGCACATTTTTACTGTTATAGCATATTAACATTCAAATGCAAAACTCAATTCAGCATAATAATTCTTTTAAGGATGTCCACCAACCAGGTTCAAATGTAGAGAGGGCTTCACTTAAAGCAAAGTAACAAAGGAGGCATGAATACAAAATGCTAAATAAATAGATAACAATATAACACAGTCGTCTAACTGAGAATGACTAAGCATATCTTGGACTTCATTTTCCTGCCTCCAAAGTACCATCAACGACTTTTTCACTCTCTTGAAACTCTTGCCCTGGTCCACCACCTGAATTTTGGTAGCCACCTGACACTCTCCTGATCCTTTTGACGGTCAGATAATCTCGACATTTGTTGTGCTGAGGAACCACCTCTTCAGCCAAAGGACTCTTTGATTCCATCTTTGGATGCAGGATCTCCAATGATTTCTTAGCAGTCTTCTGAGAGCTCACCTTTACCTAACCTAAACACAAAAAATAAATGCATGCGTAAACTTACATTAGTATAATTGATCAGCTCTGTCCATGGCAGAGCTTGTCCAATTACACTCCAATTGTCATTCACAGTTTAGGGTTGCAAATAACCCATAGAGCACTTTTCTGGCAACATGAGAAAACCTATTCGTGTACTGAGGAGGCTATAAAATAACAGCAACAGTGAAGGGTTTACTTTTCATGTTTCTCCACATGCCGAATAAGGCAAAGTAAACCACACATATAAGTATTCATAATTTTATATTTGGCTAATGCCTTTGTTGCAAGCTACCCACAAGTTTTTAAGGTCCATTATAGTTGCTTACTTACATTTTTTATAACTGGAGCACAGGTAGGTTAAGTGACTTGCTCACCATCAAAATCCCAGTACAAAGTTGCTTCATCAGCACACTACCTGAACATGAGCATATGCTTGTGTTAGTTTGTGCCTGAAATGTCCCAATGTTCCAGAGTCTGCATGTTCCCAAATATTTTTATGATTGTTTGTTAACATTGTGTGCATCTTTATTGATGAAAGTTACACAATTTTATTGTTAGTTCCATATGAAATATAAAATGAGTTTCCTGTATGTGACTGCAACTATGTTTCGTAGTGTGACATCTACTGACCTTTGTGGGTGTTACTGGTTTGTAGTGTTCTGGGGCATTTAATTTTGTAATAGTTGCTAGATTTTATTGAATTTGTTCTGTTTTAGACACCACATAAATAAGCATTCAGTTTTATAAAAGCATTACAATTAATCCTCCTTTAGAATATGTTCAATAGTTAAATAACTCATTCAACCGAAACTCTGGTCTGCTTCATCCGTCTTACATGGGATTAGGATCTGTTACCACATAGCACCAGTTTGAAGCTCATCCTGTTCAATATTCGTACACTGATCCAGAATGGGGAATTCAACTAGCAACCTGGTGGTTAAGAGGTCAATGTGCTTTAACCACCATTCCATATTTCCTTTCTTTACAAAAATGGTGCATTTATTTTAACAGTTACATATAGAAGGAAAGATAAATGGGAGAAAACAAAGTGGAAAAGAAAAAGAGATAAAAATAAAATAAAGCCCTGTTACACACTCTGCTCAGACAACAGACACTCCCCTTTCACTTCTGCCACTCTTCCTTTTCTGAAGAATTGTTCTGTGCATAACAGAGATAAGCCACCATGTCTTCCTAAAAAGGATTAGGCACAAGATAGTCAATATTTTGGCTTGGGTTTGTTTCATTATATGATCTTTCACCAAAACCAAAGTATTTACAAGAATTCAAAAGTCAATAAACAAAATGAAAATCAAAACAAAACGAACACTGGCCTATTGTTTTGCTTAGTCTGGTAAGTCATTCAAAAAAAAAGACAAGTGTTAATGTTTAGGCATTTGTTCAGAGTGAGCAATCATCTTGTCACATACCTATCAACAACACAGCGTCATACTAAGAAGGTACAGAAAAAAATAGTGCCCATGAAAATAAATATATCATCCTGGTGGCACCCATGACAAACAGATACATATGAATAGGTGACAAACATTACATCAAAAAACTAAATACTTCAAAAAATAAAAATGAATAATGTTCAAAAAAGAATAACATAATTTAACACACTGTATATCAAATGTGTTCCTGAGACTTGGCCTTTTCCTCCCACCATCCTGGGCTTTCTAGTAGGCCCCCTTTTTAACTAGAGGAAGGCAAGGCTGTGGCTCCCACTAGCAGTGTCTTCAACAGCTCTTAAAATGATGGGCATATTTCCTGTAAATTCTCAAATCACTCATTATCCAGCACTTGGGTGATACAGTACCGGAACCCTGCCATTCAGCTCTGGTCTCAGATTTAAATATACAACATGGCTCTAGCTTCACTAAATAGGAACGCAATGTTGCCAACTCTTTGCCAGGAGAGTGGCTTCTTTTCTGATCTCAATTTTTGTCTGTTTTTCTCCTTGCCCACTACTGGATAAATTGCTTGTAGAGTGTTGACTGCACTTGCCAGTACTTACCATTTATCAATGGCATACACTCACACTGACAGTGTAGGCATAAGCTCTTGAACCTATGCCTCTATAACCCTGCAGCAGTCTTTGACTGTGGCTATGTTGCCTTTGTTCAATACACAGTTAACACAAAGCTAGACACATTTAAAGCATTCTTTTTAACCAAAGTCCTGTTAAATAATAGGGTCAAGGTTATTATGACATATTTTAGCTATTGAGTAGTTTAGACTAATGAAGGCTAGGTTGTACATCAAAGTCATCATTGCATTTTAAAAGGCTACATATCCTTAGTTAAAAGAAATAATAAAGAACTTGAAAAGCCTCCAACTAGATCACCTGCTTTTCCAGAACACTTTCACTCATTAATGTACAGCTACTTTAATAGACATTGGTAATAAAATCTGTCGTACCTTATCATACAGATGAAAAATGAAATAAATAGACACTCAAGAAAGTCCAATGAATTCTGATTAGATATAAAAATTCTCTGCAGCAATCCTTGTCATTACGTATTCTTTCTGAATAGAGAAGAAGTGTAAAGCAACAATTAGCACTAAGTAGATTTCAGATGACTTGTCAGTAAATGTTTCCCTAGCCTTCTTTTACTAGTGAAGATAATCTTTTTTGTAGCATTTGTATGGATTAACAACCCTGTTGTGTTTTGTATTTATAAAGAATGCAGCACACCTTGAAGTGAATGTAATGCTGTTCAATAAAATGAGAAAATCACAGGTGTTTGTCTTCAATTTCGAGTGAATCCCATATTTGAGGAGGTCGAGTGAGGTGAAATGGAGGGTGATACAGACGAGCAGAAATACAGTGGTAATGGGAATGTTAAAGAAAAGAAAAAAAAAATTAAGTGCTTTTAAGTAAAATCCTACATAGAAAAACCTGAGTCAAGCCAACAGGTTAATTAGAAGTTCTGTCAAACTATCATTATTTTAAAATGACAGCACATTTGACCTCATAAATGTGACAGGATACACCAGATTAAATGATAAACTATTTGGCAGGCTATTCATATTTTAAAATCATTTCATAATGTTTGGAAGTTCAAATATGCTAAAAGATAATACATCTTAATGTGGGCAGTGCTGGTGTGATTATGGTCAAGATGTACAATTAAGCCATAAGTTGAAATGTGGAATATTACGCACAGGGGGATGGGGCAAAGAAAGGCTACAGAAATGTGCAGAACTAGACTGGACTACCATATAGGAGTGAGGGAAAATGAAGCCTTACCAACAGCTGCCTGAAGTGTTTCAATTTACGAAGGCAAAAAAGAAAAAGATTACTGCTATACCATAGGTTCTTAAATGAAGAGAAGGATACTGTTGAAAGCTGGTTAAAAATGCAATTCATATAAATTTATGAAAACATTTTTCTTGCAGACAATTGAAAATGCATTGATCCAGTTAGAAAGCATAGATGTTATATGTGTAGCAATTTTGTTGTCCTTTAGAAGTCAACAGTGTCATTTGAAATTGATGTACTGTATTTTGTCTCCTAACCCTTTATGCTCCTCTGATACATTTGTAAAAAAAATAAATAAATCTTTTGTTATTTATTTATTAACAACACATCTGAGTATAAATGTGGTTAGAGTGAAAATTGACACTTCCATATCCTCCGTCTTCTTCCAAAATAGAGTGGCTTGTTCCCCACTGGCACACGGTGTGTTGCCTCCAAGTGTAGGAGTTCTGTCAGACTGACAGATGAAAGTCCTTGGGTTGAAACATAAATCAGAATCAAAATACCAACCCTTACCTTTTATTAGCTAACCAAACGAGCCTGTTGAACTTCTTCTTTATCAGGCCTGTAATGTTTTATGGACATAATCTGTGGGAAAGGACCAAAGTCATCAGTTTGTTCTGCCTCATACAGATACAGAGGGTCTTTGCAATGAGAAAGGACCAGGAGAACAGACACAGTCAGAAAAATGTGCCAAGTTCGCTATCTGGAAGTCAAAGTAATCTTTCACCAAACCCTAAACAGTGTACCACAAATCAAGGACCTAACTCAAAACTAAACCTTTTTATACCAGCAATATACCAAAAGAATAAAGCTAAGAATAATCTCAATATCTGGAACTCAAATGATCCCAGAATGCACATGTAGACCTTTATATGTTTGCACTGATGATGTCAGCCAGTTAGCACTCCTGGTGTCCCGTGGAAAATATCTCTATAGCAGCCTGCATGCCACAAATCTAAAATGGAGGCACCAAGCACAATCAAAATGGTGTCATGAAATAATGCAAAAAATTCAAACATTTTTAGAAAAGTCTTCAATTTAAAAACTTAACATTAGAAACAGATTCCCTGAGATAAAAAACAAAGTTTGTAAGTATAAGAAGACAAAATTGTGGGTTCATTCTGTTCTTCTTCATGTTCATTCTGTGATATGGTGAGGAGCTTAGCAGTACTGAAAGACCTTGGGATATAAATGCTGCTTCACTGAATCAAGATGAGTTAGTTGTAATGTGTTTGCAATTTGAATGCTGGCTGGTACATCCATATGTGGTGCCCCAAGCATGGGCCACTGGCAAATGACACGACAGCAGACCAAGGATATGTCTTAAAGACTATATCTCTCAATTGCCCTTTGAAGATCTGGAAATTCATCAGTAGAAAATGGAATAGGTTGCCTGATCAGTCCAGCTTGTAAATATGGCACTGACCCCTCATCAGGAAAAATTGACAGAAGGTGAAATGTTACATTGAAGATATACAGCAGAGCAGATAGGTGCTGAGGTCACACATAGAGAAAAGAGTGAAGGTCAGTGCAATATGAGGAACAGGTTGTTGGTCCTCCGATTATTTTAACAAAGAAAATGAAAGTGGAAGGCCAGCTTTCTAACAAAAATAAGACATTACATACAGTAGGTGTATTTTTGAATTATACGGTAAATAAAATAACACCACTCTTTGTGTTGGGTTGGGATTAATAAAGTATCTATCTATCTATCTATCTATCTATCTATCTATCTATCTATCTATCTATCTATCTATCTATCTATCTATCTAAATACATTTATTTCAATTGCCAGGATCAGCAAACTGTTAATTTTGTAATATTATAGCTGTTTTTAATGCCAATGGACTGACTGAAGGAGACATGCGTGGGGTTTGGCAGGGGGAGTCCTATAGGCACTGATGGACTGGCAGTAGGACCCCAAACCCAGGATTTAGTGGAAGACTGAACCTGTCAATGGGTATCTCCTCATGGTGTAAGATCCTGTTTGGATAAGCTGAAGAGACACCAGATTTTAGGAAGTATTAGTATTGGGGCTTGTGTCTATTTTTAAAAGAACCACCTTTTTGGGATTTTAACTTCATTTTTAATGGGTTATTTATTGAATATTATAAACCCCTTGTTTTCACATTTTAATAAATTAGTTATTTATTGCACTTCTACTGCACTTTTGAACAGTTTGTTTTTGGCACTTTTGCATCAACCCCTTACAGACAGTTTGTGTCGTCATTTGCCCGGCTCATCTCAGTTAACGGCTATTGATGGTTCAAGGTACAAGAGGCTCCTGGATTCACCAGGACGACTGGAGCTAACCTGAATCATCACTCGTGGATAAATCTTTGTTTTGTCACAAGATTTGTACTGACAATGAGTGACATCATGAGTGCATGTGTATTAAAACATTGAAGATAGCACTTTGCCTTTGGATATTGGTTTGGAAAGAAAATATTCTTTTGTTTAGAATGCTTAAAAAGTACCATTTGACATCAATGCCACTCTGTATTTCATGTTTAGGTTTTGTTGAGGGATGGGTCTTCCAGACTTGTGAGACTGATAAGGGATTGTAAGCTCTAAATTGAACTTTAGCTACTTTGAATGCATAATTTGTTTTCAAATCTGGACCAGGTTCTCCTTTTGTATGGATATTTTGGTACTTTTTGGTTCATATCTTTTTTTATTCAAATTAGAATTTTGTCTATGAGAAAGTCTAGTCTCTGCCATTCTAACATGATGCAGCTGGCCAAATAAAAATGGTTTTCATATGCCTGATTGCAAAAGTAAATTTTGAGTAGTAGAGAGATAAACTCTCTAATTTGTAAACAGACAACCCTCATCACACAAGATCTCAGGATGGTTATAGCCAGTAAAGAGCACAGAATTCTAAAGCAGAGGTTACTGATGTTTAAAAAGAATATACAATTGTTTGAGTGGCACTGAATGATGCACAGACAAATAGCACACAAGGTATAGCATGCACACAGGAAATATGGAATTGGCTGCTGGTGCTAGGTGTCCAAGAGGTTGGACAGGGGCACCGACAGTCAGAATTAGGGCAGCTGAAAATTTGTAATGGGTTCATTAGGCTAAACAGACAAAACAATAGCATAGCCAATGGAAGTTTGGTAGACCAGGCATACACAAGATCACAAAATCAAAACAAAACATTCACCAAGAGGTTGCCAATTGGCATAAAAAAACTGGATAGTCCATACTCCATAAAATGTCAATGACCTTCAGAAGCCAATAACAACAAAAAAACGGCAGAATGCCACTTGCATATTTATCAGTAGCCCTCATGATGACACATGCAGGATGATAACATAACTTCCAATACATGACCCTCAAAAATCAAAACACAAACAATGCAAAGAACAGAAAGCATCAAAAACAGTCCCGAACAAACAAACAAAAGGATAAATTTAAAGAAATTCTGACCGACTCAAGATTTCAGAAAAAAAAAATCAATCAGTGCCAATATGTTCTTCCATACCGTCCAAAACATAAATAAAGTACATTCAGTTCCCAATAACACTGCATGCTATTAGGTTTTACTTCTTCTCGAAGCCTATAACAATATACTTGTTTTATCATATTATTTTATTTTTCATATAAACCACTGGAAAGTCATTTCTTCTTTTCTGTATTATATGTAGTAATTTAAGAGCATTTAATACTTTGGTCAAATTAGTTGTGAATATGAAGGATAAACAGTGTAATTTTCTGAGTTACCTAATAATAATAATAATAATTTGATTTAACACACGGGTGACTGAAGTTTCAGGATATAATGGGATATGACTGTTTTTACTTAATCTGAGTGACATATTTTGTCATTTTGGCAAAATTTTGCCAGACACACGTTCAGTCTGTTGAGGTAGCTAAGGACAGCTGTACAAAGATTCTTTGTATTGGGTACAACATTGATGTAGCTGTTCATATTTGTAGATTGTGTTTTATGTATTTAGATTCTGTTAAGAAGACATTTAGATACTGCATAGGTTATTATTTAGCATCTGTGTACCTGCATTGTGAGGGAGCATCAGTTTCGGGACTACGGTTATGTGCTGCAATTCCCCGAGGGTGATCCGGCTTACAGGATCCTCATTGTTGAGGACCTGAGGGGCTGGACCAGGCCAAGGGGATGTCCACGTAACACCTGACTGTAGCAGACAGTTGGTCATTTCCAGAGGGTGGGACTGGACAGTGTGTCTGCTTGAGGGGTTGCCAACCAGGATCCTAAGCTGTTTCGTTGTGTGGTGGGTACACCAGTGCATACTCCCCAAACTGACCTGACCTGTGTAAGCCTTAAATTTAAAAAATCCTGTTTATGTGCAAGATATCAAAGTACAAAATGTTTCAATGCTTAAATGCAATAGTTATTGAGTGACAATGACCCTTACAACCTAGTTGTGGAGATAGTAAGTATTACAAAAGCAACATATTATAGGCTGCACATTTATAGAATGATACAGAACTTGATTCATGATTTTTATTTGCATTATAAATGTAAGAATATTGTCAGGCAATCCACTTGCTAAAAATACAAGAGCTAAGTATTTGTGAGTTATGAAAGTTCTCCTGTTTTGAGTCAGGGCAATCTGTTAAAATTCCAATTATAAAATGCTGACATTGCCAATCATCTAGAATGTGCTAATACTTTGACTATTTAATATCCTTTCAGATTTCAGCCATCAAAGTAATTTCTCTTGTCAAGTGATGTATAAAATCTGGAGACTAAGGCCCCAACAACTGCTGCACAATTCTTACTCTTACTTTTTGAAATGATTCAATATCTTGCCACCCTTTCAATTTCATTTACAGTCCCTTAGGATGTGTGAGCATCTGTCAGTGCCAGATGTAGCTGATAATCCCAAGGCTGCTTGACTTGTTTCTTCTGCTGCTAGTGTACATGCCTTGATTAAATTAACAATTTTGATTGTGAAAATAGACTTTTTCATTAAATCCAGTTATTTTGCTTATGGATAGCTCCGACAGTATCAAGGGAATTATGTTCATAATCTTGTTACCATCTTCATTCATTTGGCATACACTTAATTCTGGAAAAATGCACAGGTTTCCTTACCTGCAGTGCTTTTTTATTATCTACTAGCAGTTATTGTTTTAACACCAATTTTACTTTATGACATAAAAAATCAAAATTGAAAAAAAAAATCTATTACTGGAAGAAAGGAAGAGTTCAAGTGCTTAATAAAGGCTACACCAGCCAGCTTTTGAATTATAGTCTAGTGTTCCTTTGAAATTTTAAAGTTCTTGAATCTGATATTTTTATTTTCAGACAGTATCACTCTGCAGCTATTGCAGCAACAAGCTAGAATAAGCCTCTTAAAGTCTCTTCCTTGCATTATGTTCTTGTATTTCATTACCTAAACTAAAAAGGCTAGCCCTTGGGCCAAAGCACTCCCTCTGTTAACACAGGCAATCAACCATTCTGCCTCCTGCTCAAAGCCACTCTAGGTAAAGGTGCCTCAGTCTTGTTTAAACATTAATAATCATTAAGCTTGTTGTCTGTATACTGCATTTCTACAAAGATAAAATAAATTGCACAATGATTAAATCGATTACATAGATCACTACACTAGACTATCTTCCAATATAAATTATAACGCAGCGCCTAAAGTAGACATTTAACGCGTTAAATATATTGAGCACACTTTCCTTTTATAGTTCACTGCAGAAACATGGGGGGCACCTTCTTTAATTCCATTAGCCTAGCAAATTCCTAACTATTTTCCTTTACTTAGTTGAGAAAGGTTCAATATTATAGGAGAGAGAAACAGGGATAGAAAAGATCTGAAGAGAAAATATTGATGGAGACAAGCTAAAACTAAAAAATCCTGAACAAAAACTTAGAAAAAGAGATTTTTTATAAAAATGTGTAGTAACTATCACTGTTTTGTACATTATGTCTGGTCGTAATTTATAGGTTTATGTTTTTTTTTTCATATTAAAACATTAAAATACAAACTTGTATATTTAACAATACTTTTTATATGAAGCTGTTAGTCAAAGATCGTCCAACTCAACCTCTGCTGCATAGTAGTCACCAATACGCAATCATGCCTTATCAATAGACTTTCAACATACATGAATCCAATCCATCCACTAACAGACTATCAGACTCTTTACACCTTCACATTTAAAAACTATGTCTAAAAAATGTCTTATAGTGTTTATAACAATGGGGTTTGCCCAAAATTTCAACTTTATCCAGAGCTGAAGAATCCTCTAATTCTTAAATGATGAAATGAATGACCAAACCACCATAAACTCCTCATAATTTTTCAGGTCACTTCTTACTATCTCTGAAGAATCAACTTGTGTCATTAGAACAATTTTGACAAGGACAGGCCATTTACTCCAAGAAAGCTTGCTGATCCTACTCATCTAATTACTCAAAAATGACATCAAGTCAGGTTTTGAAGTTTCCTAAAGTTTACTATCTACCAAGAATATTTTGTAACTTATTATTTGTGCCTATTGTACTCTGAGTAAAGAAAAACATGCTAATGTCTGTGTAAAAACTAACCTTATGAATTTTTATCAATGTTAATGTGTTCTTGTTGAAGAACTTATTTAAATCAACAACTGAGATTGATCACGCTAATTGCCTTCATAGTTTAAAACAATTCAACTCTTAATCTCTATTTGCTTAAACTAAAAAATACAGCTCCTTTGATCTTTCCTCAGCTCATACCTTGCAGTCCTAGAATTACTTTGGTTGTTCTCTTTTCTAGTTTTCTGTTGCACTGCTATGTCTTTCTTGTACTCTGCAGACCAAAACTGCACATAGCCTTCAGATGATATCTCACTAGTACGTTATACTGTATAACTTAAGTATAACCTCCCCTGACTTGTACTCTACTGTATATAATGTGACATTCAATTAGGATTCTTAATTGTGCATGTGTGCACTATATGGCTGTAGAAAGTGAAGAAACCATTATGACTCATTGGCCCCTCTCATGAGGTATGCAGTCAAGTGTTAAACATAAAATTGTGTATTCAAACCTAATGTTTATACTCCCCATAATTGTACAATAAATTTCATCTACCAGAAACCTTCATGATGTCCAGGTCCCTTTGTAACGATTCGGCTAATTCTGTATTATCATGGGTTCCACCTAGTTTAGCACCATCTGCAACTTGTGCAATAATTCTGTCAATTTTGCACGCATCTACAGAATGCACTATGTTGGACCTTATCAAATTCTTTCCAAGAATCCAAATAAATAACATTATGTGTACCTCTCTGATCGTACGCTTTTGTTGCTTCTTCATGGAATTCCAGCATATTAGTAAAACACAACCTCCCCTAAACCTGTGCTGATTGCTCATTAATATATCTCGTATTACCTTGTGATGCCCAGTCTTTCCCTTAATAATTGCCTTAATAATTAATAATTGCCTTAATAACTTATTGATGTATTAAGTTATGTTCTATTGTGTCAAAAATATTGTTTCTCCTTGTCTTCTCAAAAAACCTTGTGGGACATACAAAACCCATGACCAATAATTTATCAACATTTTTTCTTATTAACTCCTACATACTGTCTCACCTGCAGCATGTCATTTCTCCATTGAAGCCTCTACTGTACAGCCATAAAAACATAACTTCCTCTTGAATTGATTTATTTCTTTTTAATACGTGAAATGGAAAAAGAAACCATATTTGGTTCTAGATTGTGAGGTTTAATTAATGTATTAACAATTCTTCAATATACAACCTCATTAGATAATACTTGACATCTATTATTCTTTAAAATGTTTGCTTTAGTTTCTATGTGACCCCTCTCTTTTGTCTCTTTTCTTTTTTTTTTATTTTGTTAAAATCACCAACTACAGTATGATGGTTCCAACTCCTTCTTTTCTCACTCTCTTAATATTTGTACTTTGTTACTTGAGCAAGAACAAATCATCTGCACCTCTCTAAATAATTGTTACATTAATATGCCAAAAGTTCCCACTGGCCCTGAACTCTGTCTCCATTGCTTGCTCTCTAAAAAGTATTTTGGATTGAAACATATCCTTAGCTTAATTGAGATGTTTAACTAGTTGAATTAGAGGTCAGTTGCCTGAGAAAAATTAATGTAAACAGACATTTCTTTTCATTTGAGTAACTGTAGGAATGAAAAAAGGCTGTTACAGCATCATCAGTTTCATAGGCAATACTGTATATACATTTGCTTTCATTTCCATGCATTTCACATTTTATGATACTCAGTCAGTCAGTCAGTCATTTCCTAACCTGCTATATCCTAACACAGGTTCATGGGGGTCTGCTTGAGCCAATCCCAGTCAGCACAGGGCGCAAGGCAGGAACAAATCCCCGGGCAGAGCACCAACCCACCACAGGGCTTTTATGATAGTGTGGGTCCTTATTTGTGTTGTACAGGAAGAGACAAATATTGTAAACGAGAACATTTCATCAAGTCAGATATCAAAATCAGAATCACAATATAAATTAGGTTTCAACAGACTATGTTACATTCCTTTAATTTTTCAGTGGTTCAGTTTTGATGACATTTTCTTTGTTGTCTTGTCATCCTATTCTTAGTCACCAGGGGCCTCATGTATAAACGGTGCATATACACAAAAATGTTGCATTACCACGCTCACATTGCAATGTGTAAAAACTAAACTAAGCCATACACATTCTCATGGCAGCCTCCCCCATTGCATATGCACGTTTCTGCTTGGTTTTGCAAACTGGTGGCACCCAGCGTCAGAGCAGTGCTACTGTTTTTTTGTGGTCTCCTTTTTTTCAGATTTTCATCAGTGACGCAGGATTTAACAAATACAGTAATCCCTCCTCGATCGCGGGGGTTGCGTTCCAGAACCCCACGCGATAGATGAAAATCCGTTATTTTTATATATTTTAAGCCCTTATAAACTCTCCCACACTGTTAACATTATTAGAGCCCTCTAGACATGAAATAACACCCTTTTGTCAAAAGTTTAAACTGTGCTCCATGACAAGACAGAGATGACAGTTCTTTTTCACAATTAAAAGAATGCAACATATCTTCTCTTCAAAGGAGCGCCATCAGAGAGAGAGAGCGAGATAAAAGCAAACAATCAAAAAATCAGTATGTGCTTTTAAGCATGCCGAAGCACCACGATAAAGCAGCATTTTGTAGAGGAGCGTCCGTATCCTCTAGGCAAACAGCCTCTGTGCAAACAGCCCCTCTGCTCGCACCCCCTCCGTAAGGCAGAGAGAGTGAGAGAGACCGAGAAAAGCAAACAATCAAGCACTGCGCGGGAAGCACATTGTATATCATTAAGGAGTTTTATTTAATATGTAATACATGCTCTGATTGGGTAGCTTCTATGCCATCCGCCAATAGCGTCCCTTGTATGAAATCAACTGGGCAAACAAACTGAGGAAGCATGTACCATCAATTAAAAGACCCATTGTCCGCAGAAAGCCGCGAACCAGCGAAAAATCTGTGATATATATTTAGATGTGCTTACATTTAAAATCCGCGATAGAGTGAAGCCGCGATAGAGTGAAGCCGCGAAAGTCGAAGCGCGATATAGCGAGGGATTACTGTATATTGAAACAAACTGCATATCATTTAAAAATTTAATTCACTTGATTGTAATCATTCTGTAACAATATAATGGTGCACGGAATGAACAAACCATTCCAAGTACCATTTCAGCTTTAGCGTTGCTACTGTCAGTGCACCACTCAGTGACTATTTTAGCCCACTGTATCTGAGTGGTATCATAGCTACACAGCAGTTGATTGAATGCACTACATTGGGTTGTGTTGAGAGCACAGAGGATTATTGGGATACAGCTTCCAGCACTGGAGGAAATTTACAGCACATGCTGCCTAAGGATATCCACCAGCACTTGCATGGATTCCACTCAGCCATGCCACAGTCTATTTGAGCTTGTTATTGCCCCGTGCTTGATGCTTGCTGGGACTGGCGTGACCCTGGATGGATGGAATAATTAAGATTTTAAGATAATAAAGATTTTTCAACGTTGCATAAAGGTTTTGAAGAATCTGCGTTCTAAGCTTACAGCTGGCATTACATTTATTACAGAGCTAACTGGGTGGTGATTGGTTACATGGAGAAAGAAAATGGAAGGGCAGGAATTGGGGGTTGGTACGTTAGACAGACAGTACTGCTGCATTAAATTATTTCATTCAGGGTCACACTTGTCCCAGCAACCATCTTGCTGGCTTGCACATGGTTTTGGGCATCTGAATTTTTTTATTGCGCACATACATTTCCACTTTGTATGCCATATTTTAGTATGAATTCTACACACAGCATTATACATGAGCCCCCAAGAGTGTAATCCAACTCTCTTCTGCTTCTGTAACTTATCTATTTCATTGTTCAAATCTTTATGCGTTTAGAAATGCCCTTCTGTAAACTGTTGATGTCAAGTAAAATAATTGTGGTCTTTTTGTCAGTCTGAACAAGTTTTGATCATACTCTCTGATGTTGCTCATTAACAAGGTGTTTTCACCAACACAAAGCCTACTCACTAGCTGATTTTTCTTTAGTGCTCCATCTTCTGTAAATCCTATAGACTGTAGTGTGTGAAATTTTCTGGTGGGCATCTGTTTCTCAGATGCTGGCATCATCATGTCAACAATCAATGTCACTTCGATCATAAGTCTCATCCATTCTAAGTATGTGGCAATGTGCCTTACTGGCATTGCCAGCAATTAAATAAAATTAGTTAAGTGTCCTCTGCAGTGTTAAGAGAAAGGCATTTGTTTGGGAAAAAAAAGGACAAAAAAAGTATAAAGAAAGGAAACTTGCCTTTTTCATTTCTTTAGTGCAGAGAGACATCTTCGCTGATGATATGAGCGCCTTTTGGGGAGCGTAGCAGCGGGTCTCGTGTAGACTGGAGAGATGGCTCTGCCATTGACCGGCCAGGATGGCATTGTCTGTCTTCCACTCCTGCGTGTGCCACCCGCAACCTCATAACTCTATACAAGCAAAAGAAGGTGCGAAGCGCCTTAATATTAGTTTGCAGCGGTTTAGAAGAGGAATCCTGTGTTTGCAGTTGTCTGTGCAGTAGCTCAGGGAAGGAGGAAAAAAATTAAAAGTGTTTACTTTCACTTAAGGTAGAATGGCAGTCCACGTCTCAAAGGCTGGCTCAGCTGCGCATGCACGTGCTGGTTGCTCGAATAGTAATTGTGTGGGAGAGGAGACGCCACCTTTTGCAGACACATTCACGTCATTGCATGCCCACGGAGGGATGATGTAGAACAGTTTTATTGGTCGGCGCAGGGGCGCTGAATACAAAAGGGAATTACGGCCTCTAGAGGGGGTCTTCTGGCTAGATCTTGCTAACAGAAAGGTACTTGGTAGAACTCCGCTTTGACTTTACCAAGCTCTACGGCTTGTGCCTTGATTATTGTAAATATTTTCTTTTGTATATATATTTCGATAAATATCTCTGGATTAACTTTGGTGGAGGTATTTATTGGGTTGTGGTTATTGGTGCACTGTTTATTTTGTATATACACTTTTTCTGTATTTTGAATATTGTTTTTGGTGAATCCTGTACTATACACTGTTTGAAGGAGTAGCTTCCTGACTTGGAGCACTGTGGAGGAACACAGCTTCATATTGGTTTGTGTATATATGGGTTTCACTAGTTTGTGTGCATTATTCTTTTTCATTTGGGACTTTCAGTCAGCACTATAAATACTATATATAGTCACTATTTTTGGGCTTCATTTAGTTACTGTCTTTGTTTGTCCTTTGCGGTATTGGACTGTTTATTAATATATAAATTCTGCAGGACATTATTTTTGTTTTCTTTAAGTGCACCTGTAAATAAAACCTCACTTTATTTTTCAAAAAACCCAACCCTTTTTGTGTCCGTGTCTCCCTGTCTTACACCATCATCCTGGTCACACTCGGTCCCACATACTAGACACCTAGAGTGTAGGTTGGTGATCCCAATTCCCACTACACGGAGTGTCACAAAGTATTGGTCAAACAACACATAAACTTCTTGACCATAGTCAAAAGGCTTATATTATTTCAAGTACACAATCAAACTTTGCAGTTTCGAGAAGCAGGCTGTTTGTGTAAACAAGCAAGTGGACCTAATAAAGTGGCCAATGTGTGTAGCTTGCATTACTAGGGAGAGTATTTTATGAAAATGTTCCAAGAAAGTCCCAGCTCAGCCCACACACACCTGCTTTGTGTTACATTGGCTACTATAATTCCTTCATTTTTCTGTGCTAGAAGTGATAACACATACAAATGCTAAAAATTCCATTTTGAATACAGTTTGATGTTAAGTGTCAATTGTTATTATTCAATAAGTAACACTGAAAGTTCTAGTTCAAGCCTTAATACTAATAATTCCTATCTGAGCTAAAAAAAAACCTGTTAAGCCACAAGAGATGCTTGCTCTATCTGTGTGAAACAGAAAAATTCCTAGCTAAAGCCCTTTGTTAAAAAAAAATCCCTCTTTTAGCTAACAACTTGTTCACTTGTTCTAGGTGACATCCATCACAGCTGCTCCTAAAAGAAAACTGAAATGGGCTACAATTAGTAGCAGATTTAAGCATTCTGTGTTCAGAAATGCCATGTTACAGGTATGCCTCCGAAGAGCTATCACTTGAACCGTTATTAAATTGAAATGTTTTGAATTAAAATTCTATATCCATTTGAATATATGACAAAGTGGGCTGAAAAATCTGAGGTCTGCTTTTCCTTTCTTGTATTAGACACATAATTCAACAGTTAGATCTGATGCCTTTAGGAAGTACTTTTGGCCACTCTTAAACCTAATTAAAGACCAATGAGGGCAAAAATGACAAAAAAGGGTCATTTTGATGTAAGAAATAAAGCATATTATGGAGGGATAAACACAAGAAGTAATCATGGTTCAAATAAGCAGTGAGAAAAACATATAATAATCGCATACAACTCAATTGTCTTATGTAAACAGTATGCTTTTCCTAACTTCCAACAATTAATTGAGCCAATTACTCCAGTTACCAAACGGTTCTTTCAAGCCAGCAGCGGAGCTCTTTTTACCACCTGCTGTCCCAACTCCAGGCCATGTCTAGAAATCATAGTAAGCCACGTCCTGGGTCACTTCTGGATTTAGGAATGCTATATATAAAACTTCTGGGCTTGTCCTCCATGAATTCCTCCTTGTATCTCAATAGACCTAAAACCAAATCCTGACTTAAAGGGACAGTTAATCCCACATGCGTCCTGTCTAACATAATATGTAGTTGGGGGCCTACATAATCTAATGAGCCTTCCTGCTGCTGTTGGGGTCTCCTAGCCAATTAAGTAATTTCACTGACTCTTATTCCATTATTTTAGTGTCTCCACAATATCTATTTCCAATGTTCCTTCTATTTTTAATCATCATTTCTTTAATTATGATTTCGGCTATTGGCAGATGGTTACACCAAGCAAAGTTCCCAGGACTGGACACACTCTGAAATGAACTTTAAACCAAAAAGTCTGCAATAATCACAACAACATAATTACATCAAATTTTGAAAATGTATTGAAGAACCACAGCTTTGTTTTCTTTTTTTTTTTACCTGGATGATAATTTTATTTGAAATAACCAGGAACAAAAACTGCTGCCATCATTCAAAATGATTTTGCTTTTCTTTTATATTTGAACTCTGGTTGTGATCATTAAAAATAACCGCAAATATCACACAGTATATTTCATTTTACCCTGTAAAAATCCTTCCTTTTTTGTTTAACATTTCTTGGTGGTTCACTGTCCTACACAAACATGTTAAATTTATAGAACAAAAGGTTCTTAATTTTTTTGACAGCTGCAGCTGTTGAGCAACTCAGCATGCCAAAGCTTATATTCCTGTAGAGAATGGATATGATGTCCTTTTTTATCTGCAGATTCTACAGGGCAAAAGGAGCTGAGGGTTCAGATAAATATTGAACGATGGACAGTGAAGTGGAATGCGTCCTGTCTCATAATATGAGTTGGGGCCTAATAATCTAATGAGCCTTCCTCCTGCTGTGTTGGGGTCTCCAGCCAATTAAGTAATTTCACTGACTTTTATTCCATTATTTTAGTGTCTCCACAATATCTATTTCCAATGTTCCTTCTTTTTTTAATCATCATTTCTTTAATTATGATTTCGGCTATTGGCAGATGGTTACACCGCAAAGTTCCTGGGACTGGACACACCTGAAATGAACTTTAAACAAAAGTCTGAACACCAAATAAATAAATTACAAATTTTGAAATGTATTGAAGAACCACAGCTTTGTTTCTTTTTCCTGATGATAATTATTTGAAATAACCAGGAACAAAAACTGCTGCCATCATTCAAAATGATTTTGCTTTTCTTTTATATTTGAACTCTGGTTGTGATCATTAAAAATAACCGCAAATATCACACAGTATATTTCATTTTACCCTGTAAAACCTTCCTTTTGTTTAACATTTTGGTGGTTCTACTGTCCTACACAAACATGTTAAATTTATAGAACAAAAGGTTCTTAATTTTTTTGACAGCTGCAGCTGTTGAGCAACTCAGCATGCCAAAGCTTATATTCCTGTAGAGAATGGATATGATGTCCTTTTTTATCTGCAGATTCTACAGGGCAAAAGGAGCTGAGGGTTCAGATAAATATTGAACGATGGACAGTGAAGTGGAATGAAGGGGCTAAGGTGATTCTGCACCGTATTTTTAAGCTGCAGATTGGAAATGAAATAGCATTTTGACCTTGAAAGCTTGGCAGGATAAATGTACTTCCCAAACGATAAGGGCATTATACTGATGTACAAAAGATGCTGTTTTAGCAAAAAAAAAGAGTGAGAAAATTCCAGATAAAATTATTTATTGCTGGAGAAAAGAGACAAACAACAGCAACAAAAAGCCAACTCATGTTGTGTTAAAAAAATTGGCCACTTTAAATAGCAGGTGGTTTAGTAAGAATTAAATACATAATTAAAGAGTTAGTTTGGTGCTAATATTTCATAATTAGTTATTGGATTAACAATGTCAAACAATTTCCTTAAAAATGTGGGGCTCTGTTTGTACCTTATTTTGTGACAAGTGAAAAGGAACTTCAAAACATGTTGAAATAAAATCCTAATGTGCAAGTATGACACCATTCATCATCTTCATTGTGCTTATGTTTTTTAGTTAGAAACTTCATCTGCTTGGAGTCTAAGAATTAAATCATTCAGCCACTGTTTATTTTGTATAGTACATTTATAGTGAATGATAGTTTGTGTCGGAGGTTGATCTGTTTTCCTTGGACTGACCATCGTATACAGTATATAATGTCGCGTTCTGGGCACGAGTGAAACTAATAAACAGTTCTTTTAAAAACATCCTGTATTCTTGAAGTAGTAAAAACAGATGTAGCCTTTCAGCAATAAATAAACCAGAAAAGAAAATTTTAACCATTCTTCAATAATGCGTGACTCCAAAAGCATTTTCCTCAGAGTTCCTGTCCTTGGGAGGGGACACCATGCTTCAAGGCTGAGGAGAACAACAAGCTCCATAGGCAGGAAAAACTAGGGCATTAGCAAAAAAGACATCTTAAAGACTTAACTTACTGTGAGATATGTTAAGGCAGTTGATCCCCAATTTCTCTGACTTCTGAAAATGTGTTTTCTTCTAAACTAAACCTTGTCTAGAAAATAAAATGAAAGTGTCACTTTTATTATATATATATATATATATATATATATATATATATATATATTGTAATAAGTAACCCGGGTAGATTTTGGCCTTTAAATTTGGGGGAAGAATGGTAGGTTTGAAAGTTTTCAAACCCAAGACGCGGGAAAGTGACTGTTTTCCTTCGACGAAAATGATCCGGGAAATTTCCGGGGGACGTGAACCTTCAAGCGGGCCCGGGGCTTCCCGTTGGTCCGGGGCCGGGTAACCGCCGAGGCAGAGGCCTTTCCCCCCCGCAGGAAAATTTTTGCCCCTTCTGAAATTCCCGGAAAACCCGGCCGCGGCACCTGCAACTTCCTAAATTTGCCCGAATTGGGGCGTGAGTTGGCCGAACCCCAATAAGCTATTTTCCCAGTTCCCCGGGGCGAGCCCGTTTTCCCCTTGGGATCCCGAAAGGGGCCCTCCGGCGCCCAAAGTTACCGCGGCGGCCCTTTTGGGGGAGGACCCCCGTGGCCCAATTTTTCACCAGTCCGCCTGCATAACCGGGGGAAAACCCCAAAGCCCCGGCCCCTCCAAAGTTAAAGTGTAAGGGGTTGAAAGGTTTAATCGGTCATTTTTCAATAGGATACTTACCCGAAACCGCGACCCCATTGAACTCCAACGTAGAGCGTCCTCCGGGAGGACCCGGTCCGGGAAACCGAAAGGGTTGGGGCCCCGTTGAAAACCCGGGGGGCCAAACCCCTTGGGTTTTTTTTTAAAACCCCCCCCCTTTTTCAAAAAGGGGGGAAAAATTTTTAGGGGTTCCCATTTTCCCCCGTTTTCCTTTTATTTGGGCCCTTTTTTGGCCCCACCCAAAGGCCTCTTCCCCCGGGTTTTTCCCCTTTGTCAAAAAAAATTTTTCCCTTTATGGGAGATTTTTTTAAAAAAAAAAACCCAGTAACCCGATCCAAATACTAAACGCCGTCAGCTTTGTTCCAGGGCAGCTGCGTGATTGCGCCGCGGCATTAAATTCGGGCCGCTTGACGTTTCTCCCGTTGCGTGCCCCCCTTGGAGAATCGGTCAGCCCAATTGTTCAACAGCGCTATCAGGGTCGCCCTTTTCCTTACGTCGGTAAACGGTACTCTTGGCTCTTCCGCGGAAGCTTCGCCAAATAAAACCCAATCGGACCGGGCGTTCTAGAGTTGGTCGCCAGTCGTCGGGCCTTTACGGGTTTCAAGCCACGGTCGAAGCGATCGGCGCGCAGCTTCTCCAGATACCGCGCCCTGATTTCGCGTGGCCGTCATGGAATTTGTGAATGGAACCTCTGGCATTTGTTGATATCCGGCAGGGATGTTACCAGGTCATAAACGGGCAATTTACCCTCTTAATGTTTTAGCGACTGGTGCATGACCACCATACTTGGCAATTAAATGTCATCTTATTCGGTCCAGTTCCTCGCTTTCGGATCGGGCTCAGTTATTTTTCACCGATAATTACTTAAACCCGTAGAACAGCCGATTGCAAGGTTGCGGTTAGTTCCCCTCCACTCGATTGGCATTACGGCAGTTTTTTGAAGTTCCTTCGTCAAAGTCTCCATTTGGTATTCAGGTTAATACTTTTTTCCGCTTTCTTTTTCCGGTAATCCGCTTGGCTAATCAACCCTGGAATTCCAACGAGCCCCCTAAAATGGGAAAAAGGAGCTCCAGGAAACCCCGGTTCCGAGTATCCCCCGTTTGAGTCAATTTATTTGATTACGCCCGGGTGGGGTTTGTCCCAGTTACTTTATTCCGAAGACCAGGCACCTTCCCCAGGTGCGATTAAATTTCGTGGGGAAAAGGGTGGAAACCCAAATTGTTCCGTCCCCCCGGTCGCCGTTTGCACAAGGCCGCTTCTTTCACCACGCAAATCTCAACGGCCCGGGGCCCCGCAATCCGGGTCCCGTAAAATCTAATTTTTCCTCATCCAAACGCCACGCTTCAAAAGTGGTTGCCCACGGCGGCCTACCCGTTTAAGGCGACGTTTTCCGGGTTCCCTTTTTCCCCAATACTCGATCGTTTCCCCCCGCAATCAGTCCGGGGGGCCCCCCTTCGGGGCTCACGGGGGCCTATCGCGTCTTCCCGCTTTCCAGGCGGTTCCCCGGAATCAGCCCTTTGATCCGGTTTTTCTATCCCGTTTTGCCGGGTGGTAGTTCCACGGTTCTTTTTCTTTAAACCTATCGAATTCTCGGGGCCAAAAACCCGGGTTTGATAAACCCCAAACCCGAAAGGGAAGGGGGGTTTTTCCCCCCCCAAAAGTTTTTTTAAATTTTTAAAAAGGGGGCCCAGCTGTGCCCACAATTTCCGGCTGCAAAATTCTGACCAGTAAAGCCCCCCAACCCGGGTACAACATTGGGTTTTTTGCTTCCCTTTAAAATCTTAGCGCAAAGACCCGTCTGGAGTGCGCCTCTTCCCCAAAACCCTTTTAGGAGATCCCCCGCGGTTGGTTACCATTTTGGTTTTTTTTCCCCCTTCCGAATTTGCCGGAATTATACCGCATATCGGTAGGTTCGGTCCCCAAATAGGCACGTGTTCCTGCATAACAATTGCGTAGGTACCCGGCTTTACCCTTTCCGAGTTTCACCCCTTTTATCCACGGGGTATCAAACCGTCAAAACCCCCGTCCTACACGCACGCAGTCTGCCTCGGAATTTAATTCGCGGTTGCTGGGGGCCACCGCCACGGGGTCGTCAGCCCCCTTTCCCTTTCCGGCAATTTGCGTAGACACTTTTGCGCATTCCCCCCACCCTCGGGTCCGCCCAAATTTTGCCGGTCTTGTCCGTGCCGCAAGCACTTTCGGCAATGAACCGGGCCATGCAGTTTAACTTCCCATGCACACGCAGTGACAATATATATATGCATGGGAAGCAGCTGAAGGGCTTAGGAAATATTGCTTATACATCTGCCCAGGGGCGGGTGCACTGACGCCTTTCTGAGTTCTCTGCAGGTCTTACCCGGAAATCCCACCAGGAGCCGCCATTTCCAGGAAGGACACATCACTTCCGGTTCCGCCCCAAGAATGAGGTCACTTCCGTTCCGCCCCAAGGATGATGTCACTTCCAGTTCCGCCCAGAGGACTACATCATTTCCGCCCTCTGTGCTATAAAGCTCACTGCCTTGCTTAGGCAGGCAGTTCTGTTTTGGACTCTGTTGTGTAAACAACTTTACAATGCCTCAAAGACTTTTGCAGCCGGAAACCGAATAAACGGGTGGCTGCCCCAAACCTTTCACGCCTCTGGTCTCCACTTATTACAGTGGCGTAGTCGGCAGGATGGTGTCCCCGATGAACCCGGGACACGAACTATCACGGAACCAGGTGGGTGAGTACCGGGCCGAAGTTTCAGGGCGGGAGTGCCAGAGGGTCAGGAAGGACGCTGTGCAGGCTCTGCTCCATGAGCATAACTCGTGGGGACCACCCATCTCGTGGAGAACGTAGAGGGGACCCACAGGCGGGCTGGCTTCTGGGGAACACACACGAGTGGCTCAGTATGCTCTCCTTGGCAGGAAAGCCGAGCTGCCCATCGGGACCAAGGTCCCAGTTAACGATGGGTTGTCCCCAGGCCGGCAGGTGAAGGAAATCATAAACTGGGAGTTTAACCCAAGCAAAGGGCTGTCAGAGCAGGCTATGGCTCTCTGGCAACAGGTGGGTGAGTGGCTACGCCATTCGAGTTAACCCCTTACAAATAGTGCAGCAAGTGGCCTGTTTTCTGCTGCTAAAAGACTACCCCAGGAATTTGCCCAGCCGCCTGGGGCTAATTCCATTCTATGGACGAGCTGCTGCAGCTCTTGCAAACCCAGAGGCCGGCTGTGAAACCTGGGAGGGCAGAACAGCCGCTCTGTGGACTACCCGGAGCTATGTCCACTAAAGCAGTCCCTTCCACGCATTCCAGAGCTTGTTCAAGTCGCCGGGCCGCCTGGCTTGCGACCTGTCGGGAACAAGGCGGACCGTAGGGGACAATGGCGGGTTGTTTGTGTGCCCTTAGCAATCCCTGGCGGATAAACATACGGGGAGCTTCTTATTAATGGACATAAGATAACAGCGCTGTTCGATTCCGCAGTAACGGTTCTGTCGCTGCTCGCCGCTTTCTTCTACCGCAACAGTGGATTAAAAAGCAGACCAGTCTAAAATGTATACACGGAGATATCCGATACAATACCGCCCGGTGTTACGTATGTCTCGGAGGAACTCTTCGACAGCTTACCGTGGCGGTGGATCCGGATCCTCCGGTTCCCGTAATCCTCGGGTAGACTGGTCTGATAGTAACGGCGTAGTTTAGAAAGCATTCCCAAAACTTATGGCCTCGTATAGATGACAACGATTCATCTCAAGTTGCTTCCACACCGTAATCAGCCGACAGGGAGTGGGGCGGTAGGCCAAGAGAGTGACGAAGACACTCCCGGACCGTCGCTGGCTACTACGCCATCCACTAGCCCCGCAGCGAGGGAGGAATCTCCGCCTTGAGGTCAGACCGACCCGCTCTCTGAGTTGCACTTTCAGTTTAGAGCGACGCCGCTTCTTTCAAGAGAGAACAGTGGAATGACGACTCTCTGAAACACATAAAGAATGCAGTGGTTCTCGTTAACGCCAACGCGACGATTTGCCCATGCCACAGGGACCTCACTTTGTCGCTGATAATGATTTGTTGTATCGGGTCGCTGAACATGAGGGGAAGGTCCGAAGTTGTTGCTAATCCCGCTGACCTACCGGCGCAGGTTTGCGAAGTTAGCACACTCCCACCTTCTTGGAGGCCATCTCGCCCGATAAAACATTAGAGCGAATTAAGCTCCGCTTTTTCTGGCCGGGATTAATGAGGAGGTTCGCCGCTTTGCTTTCCTGTCCGGAATGTCAACTGCGGCAAATTCCTAGGAGGGACCGTGCTCCTCTGGTTCCCCTTCCCCTTATTGACGTTCCCTTTGATAGGATTGGGGTTGACATAGTAGGACCCTAGAACCCTCAGCCCGAGGATATAAATATATACTGCCCTCGTGGATTATGCTACCCGATTCCCTGAAGCCGCTCGCGCCGGCTACCACAAAAATATTGCACGGAACTAGTAGGAGTCTTTTCGAGTAGGCATTCCTAGAGAAGTCCTGACGGACCAAGGAACGCCTTTTACCTCGGAAACGCTCAAGGAGACTGCCAAGTTACTGAAAATAAAGCATTTAAAGACCTCGTGTATCATCCTCAAACCGATGGCCTAGTGGAGAGATTTAATCAAACTCTCAAGCAAATGCTACGTAAGGTAGTCAGCAAGGATGGGAGGGATTGGGACCAACTCCTCCCCCTTGTCCTCTTTGCATATCGGAAGTTCCTCAGCCTCTACGGGTTCTCTCCATTTGAATTACTGTACGGAAGACAACCCCGGGGTTTATTGGATATTTTAAAAGAGGGCTGGGAAGGGGAGGCACAGCCCTCCACTAATATTTTGGAATATATCGCCCAATTGCGCGTAGATTTGATGCAATAAGACCGATTCTAAAAGTCATATAGAGAGGCGCAATCAGCACAGGCCCGCCTTTATGACCGTGGCACGACTCTCCGGAGTTCCAACCGGGGATCGCCATGGTATTGGTACCAACTTCTCACTCTAAACTGCTCGCCCATTGGCTAGGCCCCTACTAAATTAAGGAAAGGAAGGGATTGGTTGACTATTTGGTGAAACAGCCCAATCGCCACCAGCTGAGCGTAATATATCATGTAAACCTGCTGAAACCGTGGAAGGAGAGGGTCCCGATCCCTCCTCCGACAGCCCTGCTCTCTTTGGAAGTAAGTTCCCTTAATTTCGGCGAGCAGCTATCCCCAGGCAGAAACAAGAGCTCAAGCAGCTATCCGCTCTGTCCCAGAGGTGGTAAGTGAAAAACCCGGTCGGACCTCTCTGATTGCGCATGACATATTGACTGACCCGGGGGTGATCGTCCGTGAGCGACCCTACAGACTCGCAGAGGCAAAGAAAGTAGAAGTGGAACTGGAAATCAAGCGAATGCTGGCACTAGGAGTAATCGAGGAAAGTAGTAGTCCCTGGTCCAGTCCCATCGCCTTGATTGCTAAGCCTGACGGCAGTTGGAGGTTTTGCAATGACTTCCGCCGGCTTAACCAAGTTTCCAGATTCGATGCTTATCCCATGCCTCGCGTGGATGACCTCCTCGAGACTGGGACCAGCCAAATTCTTGACTACACTTGACATGACAAAGGGGTACTGGCAGGGTCCTTTAACGGAGTCCGAAGGAAAAACCGCTTAGCACTCCTAGCGGACACTGGCAGTATCGGTCCTTCCATTCGGTTACACGGGCCGCGACTTTTCAGCGCCTGGTGGACAAAGTGCTCCGCCCCATAACTCGCTCTGTGCTGCCTATCTGGATGACGCGTCATCTATTCCAGCACCTGGAAGGAACACATACAGCAGGTCACAGCAGTATTACGGACACTGGGAGAGGCGGGTTCAATCAACCCCAAGAAATGTTTCTTTGGATTGAGGGAAGCCAAATATTTGGGCTACCTAGTGGGCCGGGGTACTGTGAGGCCACAGTGTTCCAAGTTGCAAGCCATAATGGCCTGGCCCCGTCCGCAAACCAAGCGGCAAGTCCAATCCTTTCTCGGTTTGGCCGGGTACTACCGCCGGTTTGTGCCTCGCTTCTCCGAGAGAGCGCCTTGACCGACTTGACAAAGAAAAGAGCTCCTAATACGGTGGTATGGTCTGATAAAGCGGGGCTGCATTCAGTGACTTAAAAGGGCTCTGACTTCAGCACCTATCTTGATCTCCCCTAACTTCTCTCCCTTTATCCTCCAGACGGACGCCGGACACAGGCTTGGGTGCCGTGTTGAGCCAAAGCGCCGACGGTGTTGAACACCCGCTATGTACCTGAGCCGGAAACTGTTGGACAGGGAGACCAGGTACGGGGCGGTGGAGAAGGGGGCTCTGTGCGATCAAAGGGGCAGTAACTCAGCTGCGGTACTACCTCTTGGGTCGCGTGTTCACTCTGGTGACGGATCATGCACCTCTGAAGTGGATGGCCCTTCACAGGAGTCGAATCCACGGGTCACGAGGTGGTTTCTTGACCTGCAGCAGTACAAGTATACGCCGCTCATCGACAGGGGTCTCTTCATGCCAACGCCGATGCCCTCTCCCGGCCCACGACCTCTCGGTGTAGGTCGCCCGACCACGGGTCTGGGCTGAGGGGAGTCTTGTCACACACGTGTGCATGGGAAGCAGCTGAAGGGCTTAGGAAATACTGTTTATACATCTGCCCGGGGCGGGTGCACTGACGCTCTTTCTGAGTTCTCTGCAGGTCTTACCCGGGAAATCCCACCAGGAGCCGCCATTTCCAGGAAGGACACATCACTTCCGGTTCCGGCCCCAAGAATGAGGTCACTTCCGGTTCCGGCCCCAAGGATGATGTCACTTCCAGTTCCGCCCAGAGGACTACATCATTTCCGCCCTCTGTGTTATAAAGCTCACTGCCTTGGCTTAGGCAGGCAGTTCTGTTTTGGACTCTGTTGTGTAAACAACTATTACAATGCCTCAAAGACTTTTGCAGCCGGGAAACCGTAATAAACGGGTGGCTGCCCCAAACCTTTCCGCGTCTCTGGTCTCCACTTATTACAATATGTATATATATATATACATATATATAACTGAAGGTATATGATACAGTTTGCATATTTATAGATAGAAATCCACAAAGAGAGAAAATGCATCACTATCTTTAAATCTTTAAATAGTCTTTAATTTCTGAGCTTTTGACACCTGTTAGGTATCATCATCAGAGGAAAATGATTTGGCATAAAGGAATGAAAACAATATATATAAAATGAGTAAGGTGGAGGGGTAGGCGGGTATAAGAGGGGTGAATTAGTAAGGTGGGTTTCAGAGGGTGTTAACATCTTTTTTTTATTTGGATGTTGTTCTTTTTAAGCCTGTATATACTGAGTTCATGTCCAAGTATCATTAATGACATTTTCATTTGATAGCCTCAATTCTGCCAGTTCTCTGGTACTCTTAGTATTTTCCTTGAATCTCACTTGCACTGCATCCCAGTTAAACGTGTGTGTCACACATGTGCATCTGAGGATCACCTTCCTGGTTCATCCTTGGTAAGCAATACCACCCTGGGACGAGAGGGGGTGCTGCCACTTATGGCATCATCACTTTCTGTTCCTACAGCACAGAGGAAATGCCTAATGAGAGAGAGCAAATGACTCCATCCCTCCCACTCAGAGGACTATATATTTGAGGTGGTCCCAGAAGGTGGCATCTCATTGTGGACTAATACTCAACAGACAATAGCTCTACTCCAGACCTGAAAAGCTTTGAGAAAGCATAGCAGACCTTCTTTTACTTTCTATGACCATCACACACTGTTTTCGTTGCACTTCCTTTGTTAAATAAATGGGGCAAGCTGGCTGGTGCCCCAACATTTATTTAGGATCCTGTGTCATTTCTCACACGACCATTGTATAGAGTGGATAAAGGTAGATCTATCTATCTATCAATCACTAACATTAGTACTGCTTTTACAAATCCTGAACCAACAGAGACATAGCAACCAGACAGACACATTACTGTCTATTGGAATGTATTTTACAATGTATGTAGAGCATTTTATTACTCAGATCTGTTGGAAAGACAAATGCAATGCATTTTATTACAAATCTTTGTGTTGCTCCATCTGTTAGAATGACAGAGATACACAGACACAATGACACCTGTCTTTTTAATAAGGTGATTTTTTAATCTGACTGCTGTTTGTCCAGTGTTAACTTTTGTAGTGTGAAATGTACAAATTATAGCTGGGACAGAATTTTTATGTTTTGTTCTTGTAGTACCAGAATTGAATTTGGCAAGACCAAATTTCATATTTAAATGATTGACTGGGAGATGAGAGGGAAACAACTTCAAAGCAAGCAGGAGGTGAAGTTTAAAAGCCAGACAAAAAAAATCAAGATGACAGAGTCCAATACACAAACCAGAATGCAAGTCAAACTCATGTAGAGCCCCATCTCCCTAAAAAGTTAAAAGAAATGTGAAACACACTAAGAAGTTCAGAAACTTGGACACTCTAAGTAGCATGCTGCCATCTTACATAGGTGGGATATGATGACATAATATGTCATGTGACCCGTGTGACACATAATCAGCAACAGACATAGTGCCTTTAAACAATATGGCTGCAGCTTTGCAAAATCATTGAAAATAGCGGTGCAGAAAATTTACAAAGGTGACAATACAAATGAATGAATATTAAAATAGAAAACGTGTGCAAAAATAAACTCAGTGGATACAAAAACGATTACTCATGATACTGCTATGGATTTCTGGAATCCACTCAGCCAAGTGAAAAGCATTTAAATTGTTCGTTTCACCACTTATCCAACCAGAACATCCATCCATCCATTTTCCAACCCGCTGAATCCTAACTACAGGGTCACGGGGGTCTGCTGGAGCCAATCCCAGCCAACACAGGGCACAAGGCAGGAAACAAACCCCAGGCAGGGCGCCAACACATACACACACACTAGGGACAATTTAGAATCGCCAATGCACCTAACCTGCATGTCTTTGGACTGTGGGAGGAAACCCACACAGACACAGGGAGAGCATGCAAACTCCACGCAGGGAGGACCCAGGAAGTGAACCTGGGTCTCCTAACTGCAAAAGGCGGCAGCGCTACCCACTACGCCATCACACTGACGGTTGTACTGTCACATTTTGCACTTGCCCATGTTTCACTTTTGTCTCTTGTCTATTTTGCATACTGCCTGTGAAATGAATATTACTGAACAATGAAAAATGGAATAAGATCATTCATTGTATTTGTCCTACAGAATGCCATTGCTCTGAAGATCAATGAGCTCCAGCTGAAGAGAATGTGGTGCTGAACTGATACAGACATCAAAAAGAATTATACCTGATGTTATTTTTAAGACCAAGAAAGTACTTTAATGATGGAAAAACTCATCTTACAAAAGTTCAAAATTTTAGCATGGGCAAATTTTCTGAAACTTTGTGTCAAGAGTGCTCTGATGAAATCCAACACAGAATGGAAACTTTCCTTTCATGCAACTGTTCTTTAAATAACTATAGCCATATTTCATACCCATTCATAATGCTGTAAAATCACAGATGAGTTTCCCTTTGCCATGTAATCTGGCTCTGGGTTCTGTGTGATCAGTCAAAAAAGCTAACTTCTAAATCCACAAACAATCAGATATTTACCTGATGCATTTTCCCTCTTCAATCATGAACACATTGATTTCAGAACACAGGCCAAAAAATCTCCCTAGCATTTTACTGTGACTGAGCTACCTGACTTTGTTGTGGTAGATGATATTGCTACACAACTTAATCCAAACAAACTTTGAAACTGAGGAGATAAAGTTTATAGCAGATGCAAAAATCTCTCATGCCCTCCTTGAAATAGGATGCCTTTCAACAAAGTGACTTTTGATGGATAATACCATGTAAATCAATCGTTTTTTTGAATAACCTATCAATTTGATGTGACAGCTTATTCTACCCATCGGTCCAGTTTTATTCCTGTCGTGCTTTTAGCACCGTCACTTATAGCACGTTACAGATAATCCCACTATAAGTCAAAAACGTTCAAATGTTTGGTAGAAACTTGAAAATAGTTCTTTTCCACTTACACTACCCTTTAAACTCTGGATTGTATCTAGCTCCTTACTGACACTAACAATACAACAATGTCCCAAACAAATGCAAGCAACTATATAATTTTTACATAAAACAAACCACAATAGGACCGTCAAGTACAATGTTTCCAAACTGTAACAGTAACATGTGGAAAAATGTAACAGGGATGAACACATTCTACTATAATTTCAACATTGAGGTAAGGTAGGTATTTCATGTAAGGATAGCAGAAGTTTTGAAGGGAGGAAGATAGAAGTCTTGAAGTAAGGAAGACTGAAGTTTCGAATTAGAGTTGTTATATTCACTGTTTATCATGGCATCGGATAGTGGAGACACATTGCATGTTGATTAACACGTGCATTTAAGAGTCTCACTGTACTCCACACATGTAACAGTATTGACCCTATGAACCTATATTAGTATCTTCAGCCAGAGCAAAAGAATAATCAATATATATCTGAGCATTTTTTACCAACTTGCAGAAGATCATTACCCATTTCCATAACTTCTCTAGTACCAGTTATATCTGATAATTTCACTGAATGGAACACCTCTTGGTTCTCGTCCATTACTCTTTGCATACACTTCTTAACCTTCTTGGCATAAACCAAAAGCATCTTTCGGGTTCAGTATTTTATATAAAAACAGTTGACACCACATGTCTGTCAGAATTAGCTGCCATGATCTGATGTTCAGTTTTAAGCCTGAATAATTCATAAGACAATATTCTGCTACCATCTACAGGGTAAAATAGCAGAAAAAAAGTATTTCTATTTTTTTTGCCACTGTATGGTAACTCATCAATATTTATGAGTGGTGGAACCTTCAACCAAACACACAATGGTGTGGAAACAAAAAGCTATAAAGTGAATTTTACGAGAAACTGAATCTGAACCATTAGTTGAATTAAGCGGTAGTGCTGACAATGTGATTTGGTCATCAGACATTGACATAGATAGTGAAACTGATGCATATGGTACTGTACAGCCAAATTACATACTGTATGCTTGATGACTTCAGTGATGTAATGCTTCAGCAGGCAAAAAGGCTAAATGATTACAATACAGTAGATGAAAAAGAAAGACATTAGCTCCTGTCACACATGTGCACTTCAGGGCCAGTCAAAGGGCTCAAACAAGATAGTGGATTGGAACAGAGTACGAATGCCTTTTCTCTTTTTTCAACAGAAAAACAGAAGATCAAAAATAGGAAAATACCTCAACCCCACGGCAATACACCACTTCCAGCTCCACATAATGCCTCCACTTCTGGATCCTTTTGTCTAAGATGTTGCTCCCGGTCCCGTATTAATAACTTCACTTCCGGCTTCCACTGATGACATCACCACCGTTCACCGAAAAAGATGTCTTCTCCGTCCTTACCGATCCCCTTCACTACCTGCCAACTCATTTCCGTAAACTTCTTTTCCTGTTATTTGTACATAAAAGAACCCAAAGAACTGCATCTGTTGTATTATATTTATTTTGTGCATACTCCTTAACCATTTATCAGTCTTCCAAGATTACTCAGCATCACTGCCATTATACGGGGAATTTCCCCAACACTTCATCTTTGTCTCTGTGTTTTGATTTCTTCACACTCCCTAAGCACTGTTCACAATGTGGAAGTTACTAAACCTTACACTGTGGTAATAGGCAATAACACAAGGGGTGCATCGATCATGATGACTGTGCACTGATATTTTACCTTCTCATGTATAAGCCACAGAAAAAATATTGTAAGAAAAGTGTACAAATAAACACATTTTTACCGTCCCGATTGCAACATTGGGCTGTGCATTGGTGTCTGTTTTAGCATATTATCACAGGAAAGGCATCGACTAAATCTGCATCAATACAGCAGTGGCAAGTAGACACACCAGTCCTACTGTAATGAAGGTTTGGTATTTATATGTTTCTGTTACAAATAATAACATTTTTTTATTGTTAAAAAAAAAAAGAATGTATTTGCCTCATTTTTCTGAGGTGTAAACATAACGCTACGGAGACCATTATACTCTCAATTCAGGAAGGGTTTGCTAGAAGTTGTAATTCTCATTAATTAGCTCAAGGCACCAAAAAAATTTTTTTCACATTTTTTTAACAGTATTTGCTGCCCGTGAAGCTTTTTCAAATGCATTATGCTGGATGGCGTAAGGCAATTATGCTATATGGATGGCGTCCTGCAATTGTCTATCTATTAACAAAAAGTAATCCTTAAGATTCAAAAAGTAGGAAGCTGCATGTTTAAAGTTCAGTGAGCTGAATTTTATTGATCCCTGATTTATACAAGTTTAAACTCTTCAAGTTTTTCTTTGTATTAATAATTAATAATTCTATAGTCTTTATGTCCTAAATAAAATTAATCAAGAATGACTTAAATGTTACAGTAGAATAGCTTTAATAAGGAATAAAGGCTAATTAATAATTAATATAAATTAATTAACACCCAGATGCTGTCTATGTGGCATTTGCATTTTCTGTCTGCATCTGTGTGGGTTTTCTTCTGAGTATTCATGTCTCCACATTCACATCGTCAAAGACGTGCATGTTAGGTTGCATGATGACTGTAAATTGGTCCTGCATGATTGAGAGGGGGTGGCACGGTGGCGCAGTGGTAGTGCTGCTGCCTTGCAGTTAGGAGACCCGGGTCCTCCCTGCGTGGAGTTTGCATGTTCTCCCTGTGTCTGTATGGGTTTCCTCCGGGCGCTCTGGTTTCCTCCCACAGTCCACAGACATGCCAGTTAGGTGGATTGGTGATTCTAAATTGGCCCTAGTTTGTGTGTGTCCTGTGGTGGGTTGGCACCCTACCCAGGATTGGTTCCTGCCTTGTGCCCTGGGATTGGGCTCTAGCAGACCCCCGTGACCCTGTGTTTGGATTCAGCGGGTTGGAAAATGGATGGATAATTGAGAGGTTGGGTTTCTGAAATGGACTGGTACCCTACCCTCTCTAGGGCTGTTTTCTGCCTTGCGCTTGATACTGCCAGAAAAGGCGTCAGCCCCCAGTCACAGTGAATCAGATTAAGTAGGTTTGAGAATATTATGTTATGTAAATGGAACAAACAAGAAACTCTGAAGGAAGAACACAAAAATTATTCTTTTCAATTAAGAAAAGGATTTTGATTCTTTATTGTAGCAAAGGAACTCAAGTAATTTAAAACAGACAGATCTGGCAAATACAAGAGGAAAATACTGCAAGCCTATGTATATAATAATGGCAATGCACAAAAAATGTGGTACTGTCCTATATTAGATGGATTAAAATTATACCTCTGATTGTAAAAGAAAAAAGCCAAAAGACTCAGAAAGAAGCTTGTAAATCAGGGGGCGAGGAGGGAATGCTTGCTATAACTAAGCTCAAGGGCACAGCCAGACTGAAACAATGTTATACAGAATAGCTCCTTCACTGCCGATTCGTTTTCAAAGGCCAAGCTGTCAAAATTAACTTTTAAATGCTGACAAGAGGAGTGAAAGATTGAACTGGGACTGAAAATGAAACGGCAGCAGCAGCAAAGTACGGAAAATATCATTGAAGAGTCCTTTTTGATGTTGATTGAGCTACAGTGCACTATCTTTAACTTGGGAATTTAAGCTGGTGCTCTATCTGTCTTGGCATTAAGGTGAAC
Source organism: Polypterus senegalus (assembly GCF_016835505.1). Lineage (NCBI taxonomy): Eukaryota > Metazoa > Chordata > Cladistia > Polypteriformes > Polypteridae > Polypterus > Polypterus senegalus. The sequence goes on from NC_053160.1 coordinate 58,663,822, forward strand.
ACTTCCTCCAGGCTCAGAAGCATCAGAGAGTGAAGTTGTTATGTACTGCAGTTATTTTTCCATTCCTTTGCCAAGAGACTTCATTTGCAACCGAGGATTTGCACTTAGGACAGCTTACTACTCAGGTCATTTGTTCATAAAAGTTATCCGTGATGCTGCCCCACAGCAAAAGGTTTTTGAATCAATCAAAAAGGAAAACAGGACTTGACATATAGCATGGCTTATTGAGGCCAACTTGACTGCTGGGAAAAAGAATTTTATTTGTGTGTCATATACAAGAAATAAACTAAAGGAGAATAAATTACTAACAAATTTATTTAGAAATGGGGAATAAATTGCCAGCATATTTATTCAGAAATTCAATAACAACACAATAAAACAGTAAATATTTAGAGTGTATAATTACTATTATATTTTATGTGCAGTTTAGTATTTTCATTATTATACAGTATATGCTGTATTTATGTAAAACAGAGCTATCCAAAGTGCAAAATTTCTATCCACCCACTTTCTAAACAATGATGAACAGGAATAAATCAAATTAATTTATACTCTGTATTAAACAGTATTTGAAAAAGTGATGTTAAATTTATAAACATGTCACATAATTAATTACATGGCACATGTAACTTCTGATCTTTTAATTAATAGTGTAATAACAAGACAAGACAAAGTCAAACTGTTGGGCACCTTGCAGCAAACCCCATATAATTAATTGAACAATAATAATAATAAAATGTGTGTTAAATGCAGTTTTGTCTTGGTAGGGTCTTATTTGATTCTGCTTCCCCTGTTTGCACTCTTTATTTTGTAGACTTTATCAAAAAGCTTCAAATCCCAAAGACTTACCACTGTTTGTAAGGTATTGTACTTTAGCACTTCTCCCCACCATCCCTTCTACATCAATAACCTCAGGCAATGAGTAAAAGGACAAGCAGGAGTTAAGGTGCAACTTTAAATAATGTATTATTGATAATATTCATAAAGTAATAATAATACTGAAGCAAAATACATGTGAATATTGGCAACCATAAACAAATGCTGGATGTGTAGTTTCAGGAGGCACACAGACTTGTAGTTACTCACTTTCTTCATGACAGGCTGCATGCCTGTCTCAATATGGCTGCCGAGTTGTTCTCCTCATTATGTTTTCTTCATGGCCATGGTGGATGTGTGAGAGAGAGAGGGAGGGGTAAAGCAACCAACTTTATACATTTCTTTCTAAATCCTTGTGCCAATAGGGCATTGTGGTACAAAATGACCTCTGATTCCAAACCAGTCCCAAACAGCCATACTTCGGACCAATGGGTGCACAAACTGCCATTGCACACTTGCTGTGAAGTAGTGGATACTTTTGTTTAGCTGAAGCTTGCCAGTTACTGTGTGGCCTTCTGGGGGATGTCTCATAGGTTCTAATTGGATGTTGTGTCTTCACTGCATGATTAAGCATGTAATGCTCCTTACTATGTACTGCATATCAGGCTAAGAGAGAGAGAGACCCCCAAGTATATAACGCTGATCACTTGCATCACAGACTCTGTGGGAGTGTCTGCACACACTGGTTAGCATACTTTAACTGCTGGTACTGCAAAGCTGAAACAAGGAAGTGACAGTGTGAAGTAACGCAAACCAGTCTTTGAGTCCTGGCATGTACAAATGCCTGTGCAATTAGGCATGTGGCACAGCATTGAGCCAATAAAAAACCACAAAGGACTCTCAAACGTGAATGTGTGACAACATGACATTTCTATCTTTTGCAAGGAAGAAAAAAGTGAAGAGTGTTTGTACAGAAAAGAGGTGCCCAAGTTTAAATAAATGGAATGAACCTACAAAAGAGGGCGTCAGGGACCTCTGGAAATGCGCTAATTCGCAGGGTTTAGCTAACAGAAAGCCGAGTGCAGGAGTCACGGTCAGATGCCTGGCGATATGAGACTGTTGAATTCCAGTATTTTATATTTATTTAACATAAAAAAACAACTGAAACAATAAACAAACAAACATGCTGAAGATAAACCAATATGGCGGAAAGAAGAGTCTGTCGTGAACAGGCAACCACTTCCGGTTGAGGGTGTAACCTCATGAAATTTTCTTACAGAACCAGTCCCATGCCATCGATTTTGTGCCACTGCTGATCCATGTGCTTGCATATACTGTATATACTGATTGGTAGTTTATGGCCACTTGTTATATTTTATTTGTCATTGTTTTGTCAGTGTCTTTTGTTGTATGATGCACTGTGGCACAATGGTTAACACTGCTGTCTAACAGCTAACATTTTTCACCACAATAATCAGTCAAGCATAGTTGGCAGAAAGACAAACAGCCCACAGGGACAAATAAAAAACTTTTAGGCAGTTCATGGAAGAAGCCATTGATGATTGGCTCAGTGGTAGCACATTGGAGGACTGTTGAGAGTTACAGAGTAACCTTGCTTTCAACTCTAACAGTAATAGTACATGAATATACTAGAAGAAATCATGCTGTAATTAATAAAAGACAGTATCAAGTAAACAGTTCTTATCATTTTGCCAAGTTAAACAGAAGCAGTGATTGTAATACCCTATACCACACTACTAGCATGTAGACTTACCTTGCTTAACTTGAAGAATCCCAGCCCCATTTACAAGTCAGGATGTAACTGATGTTCTCTTCTATTTGAAATTAGAAAAAATCTTATTCTCACTTAGAGAATTTGTTGAAAACATTTTTAAAATACAAGATTATTCCTGCTTTCTTTTTGTAACATTGTGATTTTTTTACTTTTTCTTTTTTCTGTTTTGACTATAAAATTATTTGTTGCATAAGTTTGACTTGATTGTATGCAATGTTTTTTTGTTTTAATGAAATAAAAAAAATAAATGGAAGAAGTGTATTTCATTGATACAATTGTACAAAATGCAAATTATAAGTATATACAATTTGTTAATATACTCTAATTAATTGCTTTTCTACTAAAGGAATATTCACATTATTTTTTTTTAAATATAAACTTTACGACTTGCCAGGAGAGAGTCTTTGAGGCTTATCACTCTAATCTTTTTATTAGCACGAGACTGAATGAAACAAGATTAACTGGCTAGTGCACCTCAAAAATATCAAATAAAACATGACCCATTTAGTTGGTCTTACTCCTTGCAAACCTCTTCCATGCATAGTCTGAATAAATGAGCCTATGAGAGTCAGCAGGGGGACGGAGCCACTCGTGCCACCAGTACAGCAACTCTGATCTTTGAAGAAATGGACAGGTTACAGTCTACAGGGGGACAGAGTGAAGTGTGCAGGAGTAGCATAAAAAGAATTGTCGTGAACAGTGAAGCTTTTTGGACTGGAAATGGAAATGCAGACGCCAGGTGCAGCATAGACATGTAAAGCTTAACAGTGATCATCTGAGAAAGGTTCAGACTTTACTGAGTGCCAACAGAGAGACTTACCTTAGAAAGAGGGCAGCGTTTTCCGAGGCCAAATGCAGGAGTTATTTAGGGTTCCCATCACAAGAGATCTAATAAGCAGTCCTTTCAAGGGCCAGTAACTGCTCCTGACGTCAATGTTTCAGTTCTTCTTCCTCTACAGTTCTTTGAAAAAAAAAGCAGCAATATATTGGACTTTTGGGAGCTTACTTCTTACATTTGCAGTGCGGGATGACGTTCATGTATGCAGGGAGAAACAAGTGGTGAATGAATAAAATATGAGAATAAACTAAATTCAGTTCCTCTTCAAATCTAATTTTAGACTCTGAAGTCAATAAAGATATATAATTTGTAGCAATTTTAAACTAACTTTTTAAAAGTTCAGCTGTAGGTAATGAACTGTTTGAAAAGGTACATGATCAGGTTTTTTTTAAAACTTTGGGTCATGGGCAGCTTGTTGTTCAGCTTCATGAATGAATTAATAAATTGTATATACTTAAATATTTAAAAATAAACTTGCCCTGTTAATAAATATATTTTCAAGTGCACTCTGTATTGCATCAAAATGTTTTCACAAAACAGTAGATAATTGCCTTGCGCCCCAGCATCCAGATGACCCTGCTCAGGATAAGCAGGTTTGGAAAATGCATGGATGGATGGTTGGATGTACAGTATATTGCAAAATAGTAAGTATTGCTATAGTAAGTAAGTAATGCAACTAAAATTCTGTTCTCAAAGAAAAAAGTTCGCTCACGTCAAGCTGGTCCTTAGGGGGAATATTGCTTTGGAGTGGCCAAGTCCTTAATTTTGTGGTATGATTTTGCAAACTTTCTGTTGTTTATTTAGAGGTTGCTTATCAGAAGGCCACATTTCCTGCACTGAATCCACTTAGTCTGTTAGTAAATACACTGCATATGGTGATCTAGAGAAGCAGATCTTATGTGAGGTGCATAAGATTCAGCATTTTAAGGATAACTTTGGTGACACGTTTTCAAGTGATTTCAATGGTTTGATTTAAGGTAAGGCTTCCTGTCTCTAACAGGACTTTTCCCATACCTTTAGAATGACCTTTTCCTGTTGTGCGACTTTTGTTTTAAGTCATCTTATAGAATGCCACATGGACACAAGCCAACAAACCCTAAATGAATTGTGACCAACTATATTATGGTAAAATATGTATTCATCACAGTGCTGTGTATAAATATGAGAACTAAACATTTGGTGTAGTTAAGGCAGTTTCTGCTTTTGAGCCAAGCATTGCAAAGATGTGTTTCCTTTTAGTGTCCAGGCAGTGAAACAGTTGAGCTTTTTTACAAGCCATTGACGAGTTATTGCAAGTTTTTAGCAGGACAGTGTTTCTCAACTGGTGGGTCGTGAATCACCATCGATGGGTCACTAGTTGAAGTTTAGGAAAAAAAAAAAGCTGTTTCATCACCTCAAGTATTAACCTATTCTCTGTCCCATATCTGTAGGCTACAATCACCAAGCTCTTTAATATTATTTATGTTTGCTGTATCACGAATAGGACAAAGTAACAGACAAAAACGTCTTTGTTACCTGCATTTTAAGTGATACAGTGGAATATGATACGTATGGTTATCACTGACTAAAAATATATAAAACTGGTTCCAAAAGCCAAAAAGGTTGAGAATGACTGTAGCAGGATGTCTAAAATAGAGCTATGTAGAAGATGTTGATAAGAAACTATATTCCCTAATTGAGAAAATATTGTTCCAGCAAAAGACAGCACAGAGAACTGTCTAATCCTTAGAACTCTGAAGAAAAAATTCCAGCACATTTCAACTGAAGAGAACACCTCATGTGAAGGTAGAAAGAGCGTACAAATTCTAAACTCAAGGCACCTTAGCCTGGAATCAAACAGTGTGAGGCGACAGTGCCGCTCTCTGACTTCAGCTTCTTGTAACAGGCAATATAAATGACTAAAATGCCAAATCCTAATGTGTCGATATATAAGCACTCTATATTAAAGACATGTAAAATGTTTTAAAGTAAACAAAAAGGAACAATGTAACAAACATAGTGAGAAACGGAGTGAGTTAACACAACTTAAAATATTTAACGGTAAATCAGAACTCTAAGTTACACTATAACAGGGTGGAAAATTTCATTGTATGTGACAGCATGTGGGACGTGTGGGCTGAAATTGCAATGATTAATTTTACCTCCCCCAGCTCTGACTGAAATAGCACCTTTGAGGCAGGTTTGTCTGGAAGTGATGAATAACTACTTAACATGTGTAATGGACACAATTTTCTCAAGACAAGTTCATTCAAAATTACAAATATTAATTATAGGAATTGGGTGTTGATTATGAACTTTTTGTAATTCTACATAGGAATGTTTAGAAATGTTTCTATTGACTGCATTTTTCAGGGAATTGCTTTTTGTAATTTATATATTTTAAGAAATGTAATGAACATAGATTGATCTTTACAATATATGTATATTAATCATACCTCTGTCACATATATAAATGACAGGATAAAAGAAAATTGCCACATCAATATGTTTTGGAGTTCAAATGTAATAAATATGTAATGGAATGCAGGAGTGATTAGGATTTACCAAAATTAATAATTTAAAAATAATTGATCTAGATGAAGAAAATTAGATAGCACAGACTATGGATTGTTTCTTTAAGTATTTATGAAAAACATAATGGTAAGCTATGCCAAGTCAGAGTAATATTTCATTAAGAATCCCTTCTATTATGCATTAATCTAAATATATATTTTCAGTGCATTTTAAAAGAAACAAAAGTAAATATATTATGCTATAGCTAAACAAAAAAATAAAATTAATTCTTAGTGGGATTGAGTACTAAAATGTATAAAATTTTTTTTGGTAGTCTAGTCAATATCTTTCTTAATATATGAATCTATGTCAAAGATGAAAATGACATCAAACTAATCCTGCATGTTTCTGTTGGTTCCATACTACTTATCCTACAACATTAGTTCAAGCTACAAATATTAAATAACTGGTGTAAAGTTGAAAATAATAGTTTTTAACAGCATTTTCTAGAATTTAATTTTTCTGCACAATTTTATGTCCCTTACAATATACCTTAGTTGTCCTTTGTACTAGGGTGTTGTACTGTGTTAGCCATTATGAATGTAGTGGGATGTCTAGCAAATTAGGGTTAGGGTTAGGGTTAGGGTTATTGGCTAACTAAAAAGATTACAATATGCAAGCTTTAAAGGTCACTCAAGCCCTTTTTTCAGGCAGGAGGCAGCATCAAGATTATGCGGTTCACAGTGATACATCACAGGTCAATATTTATTTTTATATTTAGCACTGGTGTCTGTTTTCTTGATTTACATATAATGACATAGGAAAAGGGGAGTGAAGGGGGGGTTATGAGAGTCCTAGTGCAATTCTAGAGAAAAGTGAAAATAAAAATTGCACTTTCCTTTTTTCCATTTCATGTTTCTGTAAGAAGATCGAATCAATGTCATATGAGAAAAGAATGCTAAATAAGTTATCTCTGAGTGGCACTAAAACCAAGCTAAGTCTCTAGTACCTCTGTATTTAGCTCACTAGTCTACCAGCCAGCTTACAGTGCTGACTGCCCTAATATAACAACAAAATTCTGCAAAATAGAAATGTAAAGATTATCCCTACTCATGATTCAAGTTTGCAGTATCTTTACTAATTTCTGCAAAGAACACAACATAACCATCCAAGTAATGCACAAAGTCAGTTTTTAAGTAAGATGGCAGTTTTGGAAATGTTTTTTAGAACATTAGAACACTCTAGGTGAGAACAGGCCATTCAGTCCAACAAAGCTCACTAGTCCTATTCACTTATTTCTTCCAAAAAAACATCAAGTCGAGTTTTGAAAGTCCCTAAAGACTTACTGTCTACCACACTACTTGGTAGCTTATTCCAAGTGTCTATTGTTCTTTGTGTAAAGAAAAACTTCCTAATGTTTGTGTGAAATTTACCCTTAACAAGTTTCCAACTGTGTCCCATGGGGCAGAAAAAAAAAGAAGCTCAGAGATTGCAGTATGCAAACACAGCACTTAGTGAGCACGTCTAGCTGCTTCATGTCTTTGCCCACTCATACAGGTGGTCCTCTCTCTGCCTCACTCCACTGACCTGGGGGCAGAGGAAACTTGTATGCCCACTGGCCCTCGGCTTTGTGAGAGTCTCAGGTGAACAAGCACCCAGGTAGATGGACCCCCAACACATTCCCTGGCTGTTTAAGTAAACTGTGTCTGAAACCGGCAATCACAGAGCTGCTTTTATTTAATCTTCTCCAGGTAGTCCCGTCCTTTTTGGACAGGTCTTGACCACCTGAGGAATGTGTCTCTCTAGGTCTGAAACCAGGGGCACTACACTATTATTTCCATGGTGCACCAGTTGAAAAACACTTGTGTAGAAAATAATTATCAAGTAATTGGTTGTTATGAACAATTTAGGACAGTATTTACAGAGTTTTTACACCAGTTTTTACGTATGTCCATTTCAGAGACGCTTATTCATTCAATTAAGTCAATTTTCAGCAGTGCATTCAAAGTCAACAGTCAATTCGATTGTTTAATTTTGACTTTGACATGTCTGCATCTCATATGCTATGCTCATTTGAGAATTAATACATTGGGCTCATTTTTTGCCTTCTTTTCAACTTGCCTTGTAGAAAGGCATTCAAATTCAGGTTGTACTTGCTCAAGTAGTATTTTGTTAGAAGTTCAGGTCTAAGGTCATTGTTTAAGGTTAAACTATGCTAAACTATTTAATTCCTTTGTGTTTATTCCAAATTAGAATTGTAATTCAGTGTGTATTTAATTTATGATTTATGTATTAATTTTATAATTAGATGGTTTAATGTTAGTTGCAATTAATTACAGTTGATTACATACATTTATGTGATTAATTAGTTCATTTTTTTAATCCATTCTCAGCCCTAATATATACAGTATATATAGAGAGTGAGAGAGATAGAGAGAAAGAGATAGAGAGTATACAGTGCCTATGAAAAATTACCCCTTTGGAAGTTTTCACATTTTATTATTAAAAAACTCTCCCATAAAGCTGTGACTGGTGAAGCACTTGGACAGCAGTTGTTGTCTGCACAGTCTCTCCAGGGTCGTCGACTGTGGCTTATAACTGCTTCGAAGTTCTAATGATGACTCTGTTTTTGGGGGCAGTCTGCTCTAGGCAGATTTACACTTTTTCCATACTCTTTCAATTTCTTAATGATTGATTTAATTGGATTTAAAGGGATATTTAATGGCTTGGATATTTTTTTATTTCCAATCCCTGACTTATGCTTAGCAAACACTTTTTCACAGTTGATCTCTATTAAAATAATTCTGTGACTTCTAAAACCAATTGGTTGCCCCAGTAATGATTTAGAAGTGTCATATTAAAGAGAGTGAATACATGGTCAATCAGTTATTTTGTGTTTTATATTTGTACTTTATTTAGACCAGTTTGCAGAGGTCTGTTTGTTTAGTGTCAAAAAAAGGCAAATTAAATTCACTGTGATTCAAATTTTGTTTAACAATAAAATGTAAAATCTTATAAGAGGGTGGATATTTGTATTGGTCCTGTATGTATGTATATGTACATAAACATTCCTTCTTGGAAGAAGTCTCTTCTTAATATTTCATATTTTAACCATACCCCTTATAATGAAAATAATTTCGGAACATTTCTGTTTGAAATTAACATTCTGTATAACTATTCCATTATATGATTATTGTGCCTTTTGTGCAGCCACTTTTAATATATGTGGGAAGCCTGACATGCAGGAGGGAACTTGGCATGTCTCTCAAGGGCATCATATATTGTTAAATTACAGCATATGATATGACACTGAAGGGCACATATAGATAAAGGTCAGTAGTATCTCAAAGTCCCATTGATGAACACAAAAGAAAAACTGCACACACTGCAGTTCAGATAAATGGACACGTATTGACCTTTCCTTTCTCTGATATTATCAAAAACATTTAAGGTGTCATGAATGCTACTGATGTTTAAACTTGCAAAGCATACATTAACATTGACATTAATCTGCCACCCTGGAATATACTGAAACTAGTAAATGAAATATTTCAGACTTCTTTTTCCAATAAATTATCTGGTACTCTCTTTAAGTATAAATAAGCAGTAGCTTCAGCTATGCGCAAGCTCTTGGAAAGACTCAGGAAATTGAGAAAGGAGTACAGTAGTCTGTGCATAAAGCATGTCATGACTTATAATTCCTGAGTGACTGTCAAAAATATTTACATAATCTAAAAAATATTTTTTTTATTATACTGTAATGCATAATTTCATTAGAAAACCAAAAACACAGCCTTCTGTTGTATTAGTTTGAAGTAATTATAAATAAAGATACTTACTGTAGCTTTACAGATAAAGTCTAAAATGTGGCACCCTAATAGAAAGCATGCAAAAGGTGAAGGGGGTATGTGAACTCGGTTTAATTTGATTGCTAGTTGATTAAGCATACAACTCAGATGTAAGAGGCAGACCATACTGTCAGCTAAATGATGAACATGTAATGATTTTCTTTACAGTCTTAAATCCGAATAACTCACAGTACAGTAGCCTGCTGCCATCTTCTTCTTTTGTCTGCTCCTGTTAGGGGTTGCTATAGTGGATCATCTTTTTCCATATCTTCCTGTCCTCTTGCTCTGTTACACCCATAACCATTATGTCCTCTTTCATCACATCCATAAACCTTCTCATAGGCCTTCCTCTTTTCCTCTTCCCTGGCAGTTCTTTCATTAACATCCTTTTCCTAATATACCCAACATCTCTCCTCTGCACATGTCCAAACCAAAGCAATCTTGCCTCTCTGACTTTGTCTCGAAATTGTCCAATCCGAGCTGACCCTATAATGTACTCATTTCTAATCCTATCCATCCTGTTCATCTTTAACTCTGCCACCTCCAGCTCTGTCTCCTGTTTTTTGGTCAGTGCCACCGTCTCTAGCCCATATAACATATGCTGGTCTCACTACCATCCTGTAGACCTTCCCTTTCACTCTTGCCGATACCCATCTATCACAAATTACTCCTGACATTCTTCTCCACCCATTAAACCCTGCCTGCACTCTCTTCTTCACTTTTCTTACACAATCCCCGTTACTCTGTACTGTTAATCCCAAGTATTTAAACTCATCCACCTTTGCCAACTTTACTCCCTACATCCTCATCATTCCACTGACAATCCTCTCATTTACACACATGTATTCTGTTTTTTTCCTACTGACCTTCATTCCTCTCCTTTCTAGAGGTCTCTAGGGTCTCCTCGTCCTGCTCCCTACTCTCGCTACAGATCACAATGTCACCAGCAAACATCGTAGTTGACAGGGACTCTTGTCCAATCTTGTCTGTCAACCTGTCCATCATCAATGTAAATAAGAAAGGGCTCAGAGCTGATCCCTGCTGCCATCTAGTAGATGAAATAACACCATGCTGCAAAAACTCATCAATATTTATAAGTGTGGTGGGGTCTTCAATCAAAAACACAACAGGAAATGAAAAGCTGTAAAGCCGGTTTTAAAACAAACTGAAAGTGAACCACTGTTGGAATTGAGAAATAGTGATGACGATGTAATTCAGTCATCAGATGTTGTTACGGACAATGAAACTCCCCCTGTTCAGTAATGTTATATCCTGGCTGGGGTTCAAATTCATGTTTTATGTCTGTTTTGTTCATTGTTGATTCTTTTATGATGATTATGTGCATTATTCTTTATTTTTAATTTTGTCTATATATGAAAGCTACCTTTTTTATGTTCCATGTGTTTTGGGGTTGGACCCCCCAAAAAGCAGGATCTCCTGCCAATAACTGCCAGGAGCTACCCACTGCCTTATAAATCTGTAATGTCAGTCAGAGTTCCTGGCAGTTTACTTTGCATGTGCTAGGGAAGGGGTGAGTTTCCTTGTGTTTTTTTGCTCTGCTTATGTTATGTATGATTTACTGGGTTTTTTTTGGCTTCATGCTCTTTGTTTTTGGCTTACTGATATTTAATTGGTAGAAATGGATTGCTTTATTGTTTTGGGCAAATCCAATTGCCTTTGTGCTCCAGTTAGCTTGATTATTATCGAAGAGCATTTTGTAAGGAATACATCTTTTTTTATAAAGATTCTGCCTGGCCCTTTTTTCCATTTATCTGGGGTTTTTGACCAGATTTCCACCTCTAGTGGGCATTTTTGAAAGTGCTTTTTGGGTCTTATCTGCTTTGGGACTCCAACTCATAACAGGTAGATTCCAACCAGCCACGTTTCAATGATGTTCTTGTTTGGTGTTGGCTTTATACTACTGTTGACAATCCTGTACCTCCTTGTTGTCATTGGTCTAAAGATCGCTGTTCATCATGATTATTTATGATTTTTTAATGGAAAGACTCTGGAACTCTGGTGGAGAATGTATTTGTTAAAATTAAAAGTTACAGTAAACCATGTGCTTGTCGCAGCCACTGGCAGCCTGTCGCTACAGATAACATGTGGATGTTTTTCAGTCTCCTGATATTGCAGGACATAGTAGGTAAACCAGTCCAGAGAGGATACTGGTCCAGAACTGGTTTTTGTAGACACCCATTTTTGATGAAGTTATGAGTGAGTGTTGTTTTTCCTCATTATGAAATACTTGCATTTCACTAATAACAATAACTATTATGAAGCCAATCCACCCAGCACTAAAACTGTACAAATTGTGTGATACGCATCAAGCTATCATTAAAAATATACAGAAGCCGTATGTTTCTGATTGAGAAGTAAGTATTCACAAAAGTCTCATGGGTTACAAGGAAGGCTTTCATGAACGTAATTCATTGCATCCAAACAGGTGTAATTCAGTATCAAGTCCACATGATGAGCAAAGTGAGCTCTGGGTGCATCTAGAACTACTTTGCATGGGTAAAGGGACCAAATTGGGTGGCAAGTAGAGCCAATACGACATCGTTACATTATCTGTGCTGTCAGTGTCTGATCCTGTACTTGTTCAAGGTTACTGTATAACAAATGACATTTCCTATACCTCACCTGAACTGCTTGAGATTTTAATTCAAAGGAAAATTGATGCATAAGGCACTGTACGACTGAACTGCTGTGATATGCCTAGTGACTCCACTTGTGTGAATGTATTGAGCTGCAGCATGGTGCTGTAGCTGTGTGGCAAAAAGTCAAAACGATTGCAATCAAGTTGAAGGACAAGAAAGATGCCTGCCTCCTAAGCACTGTTCACAATGCAGCAATTGTCAGTGTTTATGCCAGGGGAAATGTAAAAGTCACTAAGCTGTGCACTGTGGTAGGCTACAATAACATAATGGGTGCTGTCAATCATGTGGCTTAGGCACTGACATTCTACCCTGTCATGTGCAAGCAACAAAAAAAAATGTAATCTGCACAAAAACTGCCTATATGTGTTGGCGACCATTTCTAAACATGTCAGTATGCTAAATCTGCATCAGTACAGCAGTGGACACTACACATACACCTTTCTACTGTGATTATATTAACATTTTGGTATTTAAATGTTTCTGTTACACGCAATAACATTTTTTGTTGTTGAAAAATATTCAAAGTTAACATAATGTTAAGGAGGTTAAACGTATTAAACACCTTGTCTTGTGTGTGTGCTTTGGAGGCAGCTGAAGGGGTCTGTTGATGGCAATTACCCACCGAATCAGGGGTTGGCACTGTGTTCTAATGCCTTCTATCTTTCCCCTCTGCAGAATGGAAGAATAATAATCATTCCACCACTGACGCCTCTTCCACTGTCCACCCAACTGGACCCGCCTCTTCCTGCCTGGAATCCATATGACCAGAAGTTTGGCCATATTTACTCAGTCAAGTCACATCTGAAAAGATGTTACCAGCATCTTTTTAAAAATAAACTTTTATTTTCAATTTATTTTCATTATACAGTGTTATGGATGTGCATCCAACCTTTTTTCTGTGTTGCACTCTTTCTTACAACCTTTAAACTACAGAAGTAAAACTTGTTTGATCTAACAGCACTAGTAAATGTAGTGATAAATATATTTGCTTATTAAGTAACCTTTGATGTTGTGTTCTCTCATTTTTAATGAAGCATCTCCTCCTGTTCTTGTTTATCAAATTGTTAGATACTGTATTAAGTGTCATCATATTTGAGGACATATTCTCAGGTCCACTAGGAGGGCCATGGATGATGAGAAACGTTCTTGTGTTCATGCTGCAGACATTGATGCCTTTGCCCATTGCTGATCAAGGAACAGTGATAGGTACACTAGTGTGGGTGGCATCGGTGCTGTCATGTGATAAATGTTATGGGCAACATTTATCATCCATCCGTCCATCCATTTTCTAACCCGCTGAATCCGAATAGGGTCACGGGGGTCTGCCGGAGCCAATCCCAGCTAACACAGGGCACAAGGCAGGAACCAATCCTGGGCAGGGTGCCAACCCACCGCAGCAACATTTATCAGCTAAAGCAAAAACAACAGTAATTCAATCTTGACATACTGTATGAACAGCCTACCACTCACAACCTGCATTGCTTGAGAATCAAAAGATGCAGCTACAAAAGATCGTAGTAATGTTTTTATTTAAATGAACTAATAAAATTGCTGGCACATTTGAGAAGCCTGATCTTTGATACATAATGGAGTTGAGGTTTTGTGTACTTGTTAAACAGTATTGTAGGCGACTTCAGAGCTGTTTTTTTTCCATTTTGATTCAGAGAAAATATTTTATGCTTTTTAGATTTGCAACAAAATCAATGAAAATAGGCTTCTTAAGAAGTGTTAGGCCTGTCACTCATTGACCACCCTCTAAGCTTTTCCTAAGTATGTGATACCACTCCAGCTGAAAGGGGGCTGCTGCCACTCTCCTGTCATTTTCTTCATCAGTGCCAAGAAAACTCCCAGTGAGGGCAACTGACTCACTTGGATAGAGAGATGACCTGAGTGACGACCTGCATTTACTAACCCAAAAATAGAGCCTGATTAATGATGGCCACACAGTTTACATGGCAATTGTTTTGTTTTCATTTTTATGCTATCATGCGTCTGTTTTGTTTGTTTGTTGAGCCATCTTTACCTTGGCCGATCACAAGTTTAAACCATTTTTGTCCTGAAAAAATGCACTTGACCTTGAATCAAGTATACTGCATGCTTAAAAGCAAGTTTTCCATTTTATTTTTTTTTCAATTTGGACACTGAATAGCTGTACACTCCTGGTACTACAAGAAACTTTCCCTGAAAATCTAATCTTAGAAGAGAAATGGCATCCTGCACACATGTATTGATCTCAAGCTACAGTATGTCTTTTTTTGCATGTTCATGAAGTCACAGAAAGTTTTTGAAATATTCCTCTAAATACAATGATTGTGTACTAAGATGCAGTCCTGATTTCAAGGCACATGATTGTAAATTGCACAAATAGCTACTTGTTTTTAATGATTTTATAATCAGTTTTGTTACCATATCACAGCCAGCTAATGTGTAAAGTATGCTACATGATATAAAATATTTCTAATATATATATATATGTTTCAACTTTTTGACACTTGTAGTGTATCCTTATGTTTTGCCATTTCTTTTAGGGCTCCAATTTTAACCTAAAGTAAAATGGTATTCTCTGGCTTATGACATGGCAGGATGCATAACAAGTGTTCTACTCACTGGAAAGAAGGAAGAGGAAAATCGTCCAACAGTATGTGTTATCAATTATGACCAAGAAAATTAAAATCACATCTACTTACACTGCAATGCTTCATTATAGTTATGAAGCAAAATAGACACTAAACATATTTGTGAAAAAAAATGTGTTAAGTTAGCTAGAAAGCTATCAATGAGGTTTGTTTGAACGGATAGACTATTATTATAAATGTTTTTTAATGTATTTGAACACAGCAGCAAAATCATATTATGGCTTTTATCAATTGGTCCAAGTCTAAATTATGGCTGGATTGATTCTGTACTTACTTTGAGCTATTTGACTCAATTTGTTGCCTGATAACTTTTACAGATTAAAGAATTTCAATACTTTGATTACTCTAATAAGTTTATGGAAAAAGATCCACTGTGGCAACCCCTAATGGGAACAACCAAAAGAAGAGGAAAAAGAAGAAGAAGAAGATTACTCTAATATGTTCTAATGCAGGGGTGGGCAGATTCAGTCCTGGTGGGCCACAGTAGCTGCAGGTTTTTGCTCCAATAAGAAGCACTTATTGCTCAAGTAACACTTCTGCTTCACTTTAGTTGTCTCGCACGTTAAGATTATGAACCCTTATTGCTTATTTTAGTCTTAAACAGCTGTAGTCGTGGTTCTTAATTGCTCCTTATTAGCAATAAGATGCAAATGACAAAAAAAAAAACCAGCATTTCTCCATTTAGCTTGTTTCCATTTACACCTGTGTGTATGTATCATGCACTATTGGGTTTAATTAAATAATTGGAAGGAAAGTGAAGAGAAAAAATTGAAGCACTGAGAATAACTTGTCTGTTTTAGACTTCAAATCATTTGGATGATATCCTTAGAAAGGAAAAAAAATCTAGGATATGAGAATGACTTGACATGGCAGAGTTAAAGCACTAGCAAGCCATGAAATTAAATAATTGACAAGGATTGTTTTTTAATTAAACAACTGGGTTGGAACCAAAACCTGCAACCACTGCGGCCCTCCAGGACTGAATCTGCCCACCCTTGTTATAATGCAACCTCAGTCCTGGGGGACCCCCTGTGGCTGCAGGTTTTTGTTCCAACCAGATTCATAATTAGTGACAACACCTGATAGCACTGATCTCATTTAATTAGCTGGTATTATTTTTCTTTTATTCTACATTCAGAAGAGCGCAGCAGCACGATTTTTACATTTATAAGACAGTTAGAAATATTTCTGCTTTTGCTATGGATTTAAATGCTAAACTCTCTTTTGTTGATTTAATTATATTTTGCCCTGTGCAGTTTTCCCCTTCGTTGTATCTTATTAATCACAATTAAAAATGAGTAGCGCAGACATGCTGGCAAACAACACTGAATCATGAAAGGCTGCAACTACTTTAGCATCAGACCCACTAATTAGTAAATAATGGATTAATTAAACAATTAGAACAGGTAGATTGAAAATCAAGATGAAAATATTGATAAAAGGAAAAAAACACATTATTCCCATAAAACTGTGTGGTACATTTTAATATATATACTATATATTAGGGCTGCAACTAATGATTATTTTGGTAGTCGACTAATCGTTCAATTTTTAAAAAAAAAACTATGACTATTTTGATGCCTGAGACCTGTGGTTGCACATCCTGTTCTGGGCTCCAGTGCATGTCTTACCTCATCTGCTCACATCTGTCAACCTGTGACTGTCACCCTGATGTCTCTGCATTAACACAATTAAAATTAATAATAATTAAATTAAAATAACAACCAGTGAAACATATGAATTTGAAAATAATCAGATGTTTTATATTAGTGTGATCATCACAATAAAAAAGAAATACATTAAACAATACAAGCTAAAGTGCACATAGTCTTTAAACAAAAAAAAGTGCATTTAACTTAACCAAAAATGGCCACTGGTGTGTCTAAAAATTTATAAAAGATTCAGTTCATATATTCCTGATTGCAGTGCAGGAACATGAGCATTTCGACATGCTCTGGTGTGAAGCTGCCTCTCTTCTTTGAGACAATATTCCCAGCTGCTGAGAAGAGACGCTCAGAAGGAGTAGAGGTAACAGGAATACACAAGAATGATTTTGCAGATAGAGAAAGATATTTTAATCACCGCACTCTGAAGGAAAAGTGTTGCAGTTTATCACATCATGTACTATATTATGCCAAAATAAATTAACGGACTAAAATATGTTACAAGTTAATTACTGATATACTCCAAAAAACAAGTTACCTAACGTTAGTAAGAGATGGTTTACTATTCATATAAACTCAAATATTATATGAAAAAAGAAGAAAAAAAACTAGGATGGCTCAGCTACTCCTATTCACTCATTTACTGTAGCGCCAAACACGTTAGCAAACATAACTGAAATTATATTCACTTAACCCTTAAACCGCCGCAACTTGCTAGAGTCGGTTTCCAGTGCAATTTGGAAGCACGCCGAAGTCGAGTATGTGCGGCAACATGCAGTACATTCATTGAACTCTGCAACCAGCTATATTTGCTTCACAGAGCAATTTGGCAGCACGCCAGAGCTGATAAGTCAGTGCCGTACATTCATTGAGCAGCCAGCTCATGAGCACTGCCGGCGCTGGCAGAACTGTGGCAGCACTCTCTCTGGGACTGCACTAGATGAGCCTGCAATCATCAGCATTTACCAGCCAGTTCAAGTGTAGTTGGCTCAGTGATTTACTGGATTTCATCAATGACTTCAGTTGCACCTTGAACATATAATAATAGATTGTTGCAGTAGTTTTTTTTATAGTTTTTACAGTTCATTTGCAATGTGTAAAATGATCAGTGTTGCAGTAACTGTGATGCTCTTTGCATGAAAAAAAATACTTGTTCCATTAAAATTTCACATTTTCTTTGTGAATTGTGACGTTTACTTAAAAAGTGCAGCTAAAAAGTATGTGGCGTCCAGGTAACCCCCAAGTATGTGTCGGTTTATGGCTTAACTATCATTGTCAAAACCTTGATATACACATTATACTGTAGTACAAACAGCAACATTAACATGTGACACTAACTTTGCTAAAATAGCTTCAGTATGCTTGCGTTTCAGATGTGCATTCAACTTTTTTTTCTTTTTCGGTGAAGTGCTCCCACACTTTAGAAAGGTTTTGTCTCAGTTTTTTTCCCCTTCTCTATCTGACTCGCCACATTTATTTTCCTCTACATTCTTCTTCTCCTCAGACATTCTTCTTCGTTGGTAGGACTGTGTGCAGTCTTGACAAACAATAACAAACGATACTGCCCCCAGATGTTCATGTAGTGCATTGCAGTTACAAAAAACAATGTGGTTTTTTGTGACTGGAGCGTCTATTGAAGTTTTTATTTATGACGCGTCGACAATAAAAAAATCTGCATCGCTAATTTTTTGTAGTCGACGTCGTCGATTATGTTGACTAATCATGGCAGCCCAAATATATATATATATATATATATATATATATTTACCAAAGTTAGTTTTATAATTTCTATATTGTTCCCAAAACACAGAACTTGGAAAATAACACATCACTTAATTAGCCCAGGAGTCCAATAAAAACGCAAGCTGGTTGGAACAAAACCTTGCAGCCACAGTGTGCCCCCAGGACCGAGGTTGAGAAACACTGTTCTAATGGGTCATGCTGTTTTACAAACTGTAAAGATTTTTTTAAACCCTAAAACCTTTACTAATGGAAATGTTAAAGTTTCAGATCACTAAACATTGTTCTAAATAAAATTCCAAGTTCTTGCTCAGACACACAAAGCACATAGTAATTTAATGCTGGGAGGTAAAGCACTATTAAAGACTTCATGTAGGTTCAAATTTTCTCTGTGCTAAGTGTTAATACAATAATGTGTATCTACTATACATTGCTACTGCATAATTAATTTAATTTCAGTAGGAAAGTAAATTTTTGATTTTTGAATTTTCCACTTAATTAGATAAAATGCAATAGAAATGTTTGACATGTTTTAGCACAGTGACAGCATTACCAAAGTTGATAACACCACTTCTGACACTCCTATCAAAGCCATATCTTTAAAGAATGATTTAAGAGAAAGCTTTGATTGATTACACTAAACTGTGATTCAGTCTTTTACCGCAAATGTAACCTGCCTTCTCTGCCAGAGAAATCAGCTCAATCATCTTTTCTCAGTTGCTATCCTTGGAGATCTGGCAAAATAACCATATGCTCAAATGTTATGATACTGAAACATGCAGTTCAACTTCACTTCTCATGGCCTTCAGCAACCTGACTGTTGTGCCTTAAGGCTCTGATCTTTCCAAACAAATCTATAATCGCATATCATCTTGGATTCTTTTTTCAAAGAGACAACTTTTAAACATAGCAGCTTCTGTTCAGTCATCTTCTTGCAGAAAACCCACATTTACAACACTATTTTAAAAATGTTACTTTTCCTTTACTCCATTTCTTCATTCTAAAATATAAGAAAATCATTCCAAAAGACTTTTGCTGAAATCCAACAATAACTATTATAATAAGACTCTTTTCCTGCTTAAAATCATGTTTAAAGCCATAGTTCTTCACTGTATATTTATAGTTATTCCATAATTTGAAATACCTGATGCCTTGATCTCTCTAAATGCTTAAAAAGCCTGGCAGTGACCTCAGCTTAGAAATCATTAATTATACATTATTTAAACTCTTTCATATTGGAATACTATTCATTGGCTTAATATATCTTCACATGAATATTTTATTGTTGCTTCTTAATTTAATGCGAAGCATATTAACTTTACACCTACATTTATTTAAAGTCAAAATGCGGCAGACTTCACTACCCTTAATATATAATGTAGATTTTGAAATGCTGAGTAAATAATTAGAGCAGCAAACCATCTGGTGTATCTGTATATCAGATTTAGTAGTACACTTTGTTTTCTATCAATATTCAGTGTGGCCTGAAACATGTGAACTGTTTATTTTTCATGTCTTACATAAATAATATAAATCTTGTTTAATGAGGATACCCAAAAAATTAACACACATAACAAAAAAATGAAATTAAATGTGTTTATTTAACAGAAACTAAATAATCATTGTGTCAATAAGTAAATAGTGACATATTTTAGCAGCTGTGACAACAAGGACATTTCCTATATTCGGTTCAGTTTATTCTGATTAGGAACCTAGTGTGCTATACATTAACTACAAACATAGAATGGCTGAAAAATATGCACATAAACATAGTCTTGAAATATAAACCGAATAAAAATCAAGCAATATGTGCCAAGAAATCCAGACCAGCATACACACTGGGTTTTTAGTTCAACCACAGTCTTAAATGAATCCCTCCATAGGCAAACAATGACAACTTCAGCTGGATATGAAGCAAATGAAAGTAGACCACTGAGAAGAGAAAGAAATAGAAAAGAATTAGTAATAGCCGATCAAATCAGTTACTAAAATCAGATAAAAAGCAACATAAGAAAACTATGGCCATAATTAGTTCCTTGTATTAATATGCCCCTTTATGAACTGATCACATTTGGGTAAAAAAGTTGACCCCAATAAAAATGAGCACAGAAACATCCTGTATCTGAATATACAATTATTTCCTAAATGTCCCTTTGAGTCATTTATAAAAATTCCATAGACATGAATGCTAATCCTTTTCACTCAAGGTACCTTGATCTTAAACTTGTGCATGTATGGACATTTGCGTTATACATTGATTAACTCATTTAAAATGTCAAATAAACACCAAGTGCAGAAAGGTGAAGGACAGAGTAAATATTTTATTTGGTAACCTTAGCACTAGGGTTACAGGAAAACCAATATATATTGCTAGGCACATGGTGACAGTGGAAGACAATAAAACAAGTGACCAAAAATATGCCAGCAGACATGATTCAATTGAGAGTAGGCTAAGATACTGCAAACATGTCTGCAAGCTCGCTCTGAAAGCTCCCGCTTGCAAGGAGCACAAGCACAAAGGTAATCTGCACATTCACTGGAACAGTGTGACTGTGTATAGTGGGGCCTTCAAGGGCGGGACGTGTCTGCTGTCAGAAGTCCATCAGTGTGTATCTTGGTAGCCTGATAATGGCTCACTGAGTGACAAAGTCTAACTAATCTCTGAAAAACATAACACACTATTACCACTTCAGTAGAGCAAGGTAGTCATGGGTCTTTACACTTCTAATATTCTTGTTCATATATAAAGACTGAACATACTACTTTTAACAACAGATTAATGATGCTAAATGTTCAGGGAATGCAACATTTTAACTAACGTGAACTAAATAGAACAAAACTGTTGGTATTTCTACGTATATAGGCCACAGCAAAAATAACACAAGTTTTTGGTATTGCATACATTCCTTATTTTAATGGAATTGGACAGCTCTTCTATTTTTTGCTGTAAATGGTCTTTCTGCTGTCATAAACTAAATCGGTATATTAATGTCATTTTCATTTACTTGTCCATTTTCCTATAGGAGTTAATGTTTTATCACTTTATGTTAGCTGAATCTTGTGTTGTATTTTTGTAATTGTGTAAGTAATAGTAATAGGATTTGGTAAAGATAAACATTTTACCTTTTCTAAATCACCAAAACTACAGACACAAAGTAAAACTCAAAAGTCATGTAATAATGCCAAAAAATCAAACCTAGCAATAAGATCACCTTGAAGGTGCCTTTTAGTGTTCACTAACATAAAAAAAAACTAAAGAAGAAGATGTCAGAAGTTGTTTTATAGATCAATTGCAATGGGCATAATGACCGTGTACAATATGACTAAGACCAGGCACGATTGGCACAAATTCCAGCCACCAACCAAAAACAAATTGTGTAGACAGGTAAAAAATAATATTTCAGCAAAGAGAAAAAAACCATCAATATGAGCCAGAATGTACGAAAATGCAGTCCGGGGGATCCAAATTTTCTGATTACCACAGGAACTTCCAAGTACAATTAAGCTGTGAATAAAGGGTTTGGAAATGAAACAAATGTTGCAGAAGCCTTACAGTGAGCCACTGAAGATGTTTCTAGCCAAAGGAGAGGTGAAAAGGGCTGCATTGTGGAAAGAGTCAAACACTGTTGCCCAGCCCGGAAGCTGTTTTGAGAGTCTCATCTATTAAGATATCACAGAAAGAGTTTGATAGTGCCAGATGATGGCTCTTAATTTGAATCCTAGGTGGGTTTTACAAGACTGTAAGAAGTCTAAAGACTGTGGAGTTGGGGGTCAATTTGAGTAAAGTTTTACTAACAGGGAAGTAAAAAAGACAATAGCAGGTGAAGTGATAAGAAGGTACAGTATGTAAGGACAGAGAGGGGACTGTGGTGCTACTGAGATGTACCAAAATGAGGAGGCCATCTTTGCTGGGTATAATTACATCCAGTGGAGTTACAGAATACTGCTTCCAGTTTATTATGACTTTGGTATTTCCTCTGATAAGAATGTGTATGGTTGCACTTTCCCTAGATATAATGATTGATGTCCCTCACAACACTGAAGCAGAGGCATGTTTTCTTGTTGACACATAATGCTTTGTTGATCGTTCAAGACAGTTCTAGGGAAGGAAAGTTCTTTTTGTATATAAAAGGATTAACATTCAACGATGAGATGTTCTGCGTTATGTGCTCAAAATATGCAAACAATTGTCCATGCACCACAGATATCTGATTTTAAATCATGCATCTCCTCTTTTGTCTCTTCCATTGGTCTTGACTGTAGAATTTGAAGTGATCAGGTATGAACATAGGTACTTGAATGTTATCATTTCATATTAATCAGTTTTACTGCATGTATCCCAATGAGACTTACTGTAGTAGTGAACTGGGCAGACCAGGCCAACCTATCCACAGCAATGTCTTCCTATAACTCTTAGGGAGGTCCCTGATGCCCCCAGGCCAGATGAAAGGTATAATACCTTCAAGACTGCCCAAGGTCTGCCATTCTGTTTGGCTTCAAGTGAGATGTCCCTTTTATGCCCCTTTAGGGACTTACAAAATGAAACATTCTAACTATAGACCAAAACCACCTCCAGTGGCTTTTCCTGAAGTGATGGAGCAAGATGTATACTCCAAGTTTACTCCATATTGCTGAGGTCATCATCCTTACTTGGGAATTAAACTCAGCAAAACCATGCAGGAACCATATTTTAGTTGCTTATACATATCATTTCATTGTTTTGATTACTAACCAGAGCTCATGAACTTGGATGAGGATACACAATGACAATCATGTACAATGTTTGGTTAATTGAAAGCTTTGTCTAAGAACTAAATTTTTGCTTCACCACATGGTCTTGCACAGTATCTGCCGACACCGCACCGA
Organism: Polypterus senegalus; assembly: GCF_016835505.1. Lineage (NCBI taxonomy): Eukaryota > Metazoa > Chordata > Cladistia > Polypteriformes > Polypteridae > Polypterus > Polypterus senegalus. Next base: position 58,687,178 of record NC_053160.1, read on the forward strand.
TTCATTGTTCAGTCCAGGGCCGGATTTAGACTTGATAAGGCCCTAAGCTATTTGAGACATGGGGCCCTTTATAAGTTCAGATATTCTATGTAATTGCCAAATATGATTTGTTTTGGGGGCCCCCAAGAAGGCAAGGGCCCTAAGCTATAGCTTGTGTAGCTTATACATAAATCCTGCACTGGGTCAGTCTCACTATCACCTTTTCCCTCACCTTAAAACAAAGTATTTGAAATCATCCATATTTTGAGCTGTTTACCCATTAACTGAACCATTCTGTTCTGGGAGAAGACTATGACAATAGATTAGGAGATGCTCATTCACATCTCATTTTCTGATTCAGCATCACACTAACCTGAAAACTATTTCAGTATATGCTGGAAATCACAAAAGGACAACAACATCTGCAGATGGTACAAATAAAATCCTTATGATTTCAAACTACATACTCTCCAATCCTCAGTTGTACCTTGCATAGGATAGAAGCCAAGATGCACCGTAGCAGGCACTAACACCCACATTGAACAGACTTAACTCAGCACCAAGTATTCAGGCACACCCTTCACTCCACAAATACTGGGCCAAGAACATCATACATTTGAAGCAACACCCTTAAGATACTACAACATGCACATTCACAGGTTATTTTTTTTTTCTCTTAGAACTAATGTAGAAAAGATATGTAAAGTCTTATGATCACTCAAAGATATACGCAATAATAAAGAGTTGGTCCACTGTTTCACAGCCATGAAGAACCTCAAATTGCTCCCCTTGGTTGTGAGGCCCAATTGCTGAGTAGTGTCTCCATTTTTGTCCCTGTGACGGTATAGGTTGGTTCCTTGTTCCTGTGGCCTTCTTGGAGCCTCTTGAACCCGCCACAGTTGATATTAATTGTAACTGAGATGAGCTGAGCAGATGAAGACACATACAAGGAGTAGGTGAAAAAATGATACTGTGCTTTTATTAAAACATTCAAAAACAAACAGTATTCAAATTACAGTGCAGTGATTCACAAAGTTCTTAATAAACAAATAATCCTTAAAAACAGGTGCAGTCAGTCAAGGTTAATACCAAAATCTATCCAATAAATAATCCTTTTAAAAAACAAGGTTAAAATTCCCAGGCAGGAAACTGTCCATTAAAACTCCTTGTTGCAACCTTTTTAAAACTGATGTCTCCTCTGCTTACCTCTCACGAGGCCTCGCAGCAGAGGGGTAGCCCATCTGACAGGCACAGCCTTTCATCTTCAATAGGTTCAGGTCCCTACTGCTTCATGGCTCACAGTTGGGTGCCCAATCTGAACCTTGTCTCCTAGGCCCAAGTCCCTGTGGCTATCCGTGGCCCAGACAGGGCTCATTATCCAAGCCTCCCTGACTCCTGCTGCCATCCTTGGACTTGTGCGTGAGTGAGCACTGCATCACTCCCCCACAAAAGAGTTCAACTGGAGAAATCTACAGCAGCAGCCCTGAGTGTCAGCCTTGCCCTTCTCAAGGGATTGTACTCCCAGCTGTCTGTCTGTTCTCTCTCCTTCACTCGCTTTTTCACACCGGGCTCTCTCTGCCTTTCTTTCTGCTTCTTTCCATTCTTTTTTTCTCGTTCTTTCACCTGTCTCTCCTTTGCCACACCGGCTCATCCCTTATATGCCTCCATAGGCACAGCACCTAAATTGCAGACCATGGAAAGCCAATGGATCAAGCAAGACAGACCACACCCTCACATGCAGGCACACTCTGTCTCAATTACACATAAACTTACTGGCCCTCCTGCTAGTACTGCATTACAAGCTTCTTTAACTTGATAGCTTTCTTATACCATGGGTAAATTATTGTCACCATGACAGACATCAACTATTTTTTGGTCACAGCTCATTGCAGCTGTCTCCACTGCTGGTGTTTTGAACTAAGTCTATTCAGACTCTATGCTCTTGATCACTCCTAAGAAGCAAGACAAGCTGTTCTAGAGTTGAGAGTTGAACTCAGAACCTCACTACCTGTTTGATTTTGTATGTCTGTCTAATAGGAATTCACTCAGAATGTGAATTGCTAGTGGTAGGTGATAAAGAAAGTGTGGTTGAAAACAACAGAAGAAGACATACTAAGGATCTGGCAATACTCGAGGAAACAGTGGCATAAACCAAAGGCACAAGGTGACATGGTAATCTACAAGGACACAAAGCAAACTGCTAAAAATTACTTGTAAGAGGACAAGAAACCAAGATTTTGGAAGTGTGCAAGTGAGTGACAGAATGAGGAAGGAAAAAGAAATGTGTTCAGAATTGCAAATCAGATGGCACAAGAAAGACAGGATATAGTAGATATGAATTATATGATTAATGATGCAGGGAAAATTGTATTAACAGAACAAGATGCAGAGGACAGAAAAAATATGGAAGAAGATGATCTGCCGTGGCAACCTCTAACATGAGCAGCTGAAAGAAGAAGAAGAAGATGAAGGGAAAGTTGTGATGGGTAGTTAAGGGACAAAGGACTTCTGGAAGATGCTGAATGAGGAGAATGAATTGGATAATGACATTGATTTTGAGAAAACAGAAGGGCAGAGCTTAGAGTTTTTGAAACCAGAGGTTGTCAAGCTGAAATAAAGATAGGCAGAGAAGTACGCCCAACTGTGGTGGTGCCAGAAATGCTGAAGACAGTCAAAGTTCCTGGAATTAAATACAGCAACAACAACATTTATTTATACAGGGCATTTTATTCAAAATTATTATGAATGTAGCTCAAAGTGTCTTAAAAGATGTTAAAGAGAAAGTTACAAGAGGTTTCAAGAAAAGAAAAAATACATATAAAATTTGGTAAGAATATTAATAAATAAGTAACAAAGAAAAAATCCATGCAATATTGTAAAGCATTGATATATAAATAGCAGAAGAGTTGCATCCTTACATACAATATCATAATGTAAACTGGAGAAAAAACAAAAGCTGCAGGGGTTACAAAGTCAAAAGACCACCACTGGGTATTCTATCCAACAAGAATGCGCTTAAATCAAGACACTGCAGTAAAATAATTTCTTTGCTTTTAATAAATGCTATTTACAAGAGCACATTTCAGTTAATTTCTAAACACAGTAGTAAGATTCAAGACTGTACAAAATTTACCCTAAACAATTTTCCAACTGTGTCCCAGTGTTCTTGATTAACTTATTTTAAAATAACAGTCTCATCCACCGTACTAATTCCCTTCATAATTTTAATCACTTCAATCATGTCACCTCTTAATCTTCTTCTGCTTAAACTGAAAGGGCTCTGCTCTTTTAACCATTCCTCATAATTCATCCCCTGAAGCCCTGGAATGAGCCTAGTCTCTCTTCTTTGGAGTTTTCTAATGCTACTATGTCCTTTTTGTAGTCAGGAGACCAAAACTGTTCACACTACTCCAGATGAGGCCTCACCAGTGCATTGTAAAGCTTGAGCAGAACCTCATTTGGACTCCACACACCATGCTATATATCCTAACATTCTGTTTGCCTTCTTAATGGCTACTGAACACTGTCTGGCAGTTTATAGCATAGAGTCCACTATGATGCCTAAATCCTTCTCATAAGCTGTACTTTCAATTTTCACATTTCCCATGGTGTATTCAAACTGAACATTTTTACCTCCTGTGTGTAATACAGTGATCCCTCGCTATATCGCGCTTTGACTTTCGCGGCTTCACTCCATCACGGATTTTAAATGTAAGCATATCTAAATATATATCACAGATTTTTCGCTGGTTCGCGGATTTCTGCGGACAATGGGTCTTTTAATTTAAAGTACATGCTTCCTCAGTTTGTTTGCCCAGTTGATTTCATACAAGGGATGCTATTGGCGGATGGCTTCGAAGCTACCCAATCAGAGCATGTATTACATATTAAATAAAACTCCTCAATGATATACAATTTGCTTCCCGAGCGGTGCTTGATTGTTTGCTTTTCTCGGTCTCTCTAACTCTCTCTGACATGCTCTGCACCTGACGGAGGGGGTGTGAGCAGAGGGGCTGTTTGCACAGAGGCTGTTTTCCTAGAAGACACGGACGCTACTCTAAAAAATGCTGAAAGACTACCTTCACATTGGTCCCTTCTTTTGCGGCTGCTTTATTGCGGTGCGCATACTTAAAAGCCCAACAGCACGTATTGATTTTTTGATTGTTTGCTTTTCTCTCTCTCTCTCTCTCTCTTTCTGACATTCTCTGCTCCTGACGGTGCTCCTTTGAAGAGAAGATATGTTTGCATTCTTTTAATTGTGAGAAAAAACTGTCATCTCTGTCTTGTCATGGAGCACAGTTTAAACTTTTGACTAAAGGGTGTTATTTCATGTCTAGAGGGCTCTAATAATGTTAACAGTGTGGGAGAGTTTATAAGGGCTTAAAATATATAAAAATCACCATACAAACATATGGTTTCTGCTTTGCGGATTTTCAAATATTGCGGGGGTTTCTGGAATGAAACCCCCGCGATCGAGGAGGGATTACTGTACTTTACATTTACATACATTAAATTTTATCTGCCATACATCTGTCCAAGCCTGTATGCTGTCCAAATTCCTCTGTAATGATTTAACACATACTAGATAACTTACCATTCCACCTGGTTTGGTGCCATCTGCAAACTTAAGCTTGTTACTGATATTCCTATCCAAATCTTTTATATATATTAAAAATTTCAGCGGCCCTAGCATTGACCCCTGTGGAACACCAGTCTTAACTTCATCCAATTGTGATAGGGTCTCTTGCACCATAACCTACTGCATCACCCTGAACTCCGACTTCATTTAGTTTGATGCCTTTTGTGACACCTTATAAAATGCTTCCAGAAAGTAAAGATAATTAATATGATACAGTCCACTTTAATCGTATCTTTTTGTTGCTTCCTCATAGAATTCCAACATGTTAATTAAACACGACCTGCCTCGTCTGAACCCATGCTGACTGTTCAGTAAAACTCCTGTTCTTGCTCAATATTACCCTTAATAATTCCTTCCATTCCAGATATCATTTTCATCTTTTTATATAAATTAATGTAATGTAATGCAATTTTTAAAAGTAATAAGAAAAATCCATCCATTCATTATCCAACCCGCTATATCCTAACTACAGGGTCATGAGGGTCTGCTGGAGCCAATCCCAGCCAACACAGGGCGCAAGGCAGGAAACAAACCATGGGCAGGGTGCCAGCCCACCACAGATAAGAAACATTTTATATGTTTTATTACACTTAAAGACTAAAAAATGTTTTAAACATAAGTCATAAACACATTTGAATGGATTTGTTTACAGTGTGTCCGAATGTTTTATTAGAATTGTAATATCTATGTATTTTTCTTGATGTTTTTGTCTATCTAAACGAGTTATTGTCATTCTTCAGTGCATGTTTACTGTTCCCAATAGCACTCACTTAACTCTTTACAGATCATTTTAATCCTGTACCAAGGACCTTTAATCTAGCGTATTTGTCAGCATCAATTCACTTTATAATTTTCCCTAAATTAATTATGCTTTTAGAATTGAAATAATTACTGCAGCAGCCTAAAACAGCTATTTGAAATGTAGTTGAATAACTCGCTGGCTAGTTAATAAAACAAGATTAAGCAATCACGTACTGTTCTTGTTAAATGGAATATTTAATAAACATGTAACATATCACCATCTTCTGGGGCACCGTTATCCTTAGGCAGTGACTTCACTTTAATATAAATGTTAAATTTGTCAGAAAAAGTGTATCTTGTTTAAATTACACTTGTAAGGAGGCTCTTAATAAAATAGTGTGCACCATCGCATTTTATCTGTTGCTTAAGGCAGTCCAAAGCAAAAGTCAGTAAAATGAAAGTGAATTTCCAAAGATATTACTTATCTTATTACTTGAAAGCCTTTCCTTGGAAGGATAGCAATATATTATTTTTCTTCTGACAATGACACCAAAAGAAATCTAAGGCACAAAAGTTACAATGTGCCTTGGACAGGTGAGATGCCTAGAGATGCTGGTTTTGTCAGGATCATATTTCTGATAAAAATGTAAGAAGAAGAAGGCTCTTCATCAACAAAATAGCCACTAAATTAACCATAGGATGTTGTACTCTTATGTTAAATTACTAATAAGCTTTTAAAGAGTGAAATTAGAAAAGAATGCATAGGATTTTTGAAAAATGTCATTTTATATACACTGTTACTAATTCATATACTGTATATGTTTATACAGTTTTTGTAAATTTGGTAAACTGAATTCAACATGTTTCAATATTTTATAGCTTACTTAACTATAGCAGAAATATTTATTGTTTGTTACTGTAGTTAAACTGAATTCAAAATACTAAAACATTTTATAATAATTTACTTAACTTTAGCAGAATTATATTTTACTGTAACTCTACTAGTCTCTCACTGTCAGGGGTGTTTAAGTGCTTGTTTGTTGCTGTACTGTGGGTGTTGTCACTGCAGCTTCAGACGTTGTAGACACCATTTTACATAAAACTATTCATTAAGTTCAGCCTTTTTAAACTACAGCTCTGAGGCTAGGATTACACCCTACCCCCTAATGTCATCAGCTAATAGACTGATTATTAAATAGAGGGATATTTAGATTAAAATAAAAGTGGAGTTGCAGGTGTTTTTTACTTCTAATCCTGACCACCTCATAACGAAATGTGTCATGCATGAGATCCAGAAAAGTGATATAAGTATGTTGAAATATCAAAATTAGAGGGTCAAAATAAAATTCAGTCATTAATTTACAAGTTATTAGATTCGGTTTTTTAAAGGAAATTGCTTTTGTAAGTATTTTAACTCTGTCCTTGAAAAGAAACAACCCTGTTTAAATAAGATGGCTGCCATGACCTCACATACAGATACAAATGTATGTGTCATTAGCAATTTTGTGATTGCTTATATTTAAATGATGCCATTGTCAGGTGAGACAGAAACATATAAAATAATCAAAATAGTTGAAATAATTTTTAACACTGTGCAAAATCAAAATTAATTACAGTAGGTAAAAATATTGTTAATCAGCCAAGATCGTAAAGCTCAATGCGAAAATGTGACCAAAATATAGTGGAGTCCATTCTCACTGGCTGCATAACATTCTGGTACGACACTGGCTCGGCTCAAGATCAGAAAACACTGCTGAGGGTGGTGAAGGCAGCACAGAATATTACCAACATCCAGCCACCTGCTATTCAGGACATATACAACACTCTTCCTTAGAGAAGTAAAAGACCTCTGCCATCCTGCACAGCTGCTTTTTTCGCTCTTCCATTCTGGCAAGCGTTACAAGACCATTGGTATTTGCACCAGTAGATACAGGGATACTTTCCTTCCTCAGATCATAAGGTTGTTGAACAGCCAGCAAAAAGAACAAATAGCGTAATCTAACAAACAGTTGCCTGTCTCTCACTTTTTAGAACTGATCCAGTTGCAGATAAACAAACCTTGACAATGATATTGGTTTAGTAAAAATGGGAGCTTTTGTGTCCTAATGATCGTTCACAGTGCTTGTGGTCCTGACCCTCTACAGCTAAATAGCACTGATTAATTCTTTTAATTTCCAGGAACTCATGACTGGATTTAAATGACTGAAGATATTTCTCATATAGGTTGTGAGCCTTCAAAGTAGTACAGTGCTGTTCCTTCAAAGTCCAGAATAACTTGTGTTTTAAAATGATTTTTTTGAGTATTATTTATGCAACCAATTTTGAACCTCATAAGTGATAAATGGTACCAGTAGAGAGGATTGCACAAAAAATGACTCAACAACAGTAATATTATGCCTAACACAGCCCTCTTTCCCATGATTCTGAAGATAGGGTTCCTATACATGTAGGAATTATGCTTTCTATATACCTTTGTGTGAAATGCTAGGATGATACATAGGGAAAAGAAGAAATTGAGTTACCATTCTTGTCCCTTTGTTAACTGTTGACACTCAAAAGGCTATAGGGAATATTCCTTTTGGCAGGATGGATGAACATGATTTTAAGATTTACCTCTTTGAGTTCTCTAGCCATAGGAGGACAATTTGAAACATTGAAAAATTTGAAAAAATGAAAAATTGATCCCTATCATCCAGTTAGAGCTCAAGATCAGGACTTTGTAAATCTCATTCACAGCTGGCTCAAGGATTAAAAAATGCAATGTATTATGCAGAACTTTGCTGTGGATGGTACAGCAGAGAACAGATACTTAGAAGCTTTGTCCAGCCTCTGAATAATTTAATAAAAAGACTGAACTGGTTTAACATGGAGAAAAATTATCTTAGACTGACCCCTGGTTACAAACTGCTGCATCACCCTTGTTTAGTTTCTTGAGAAGGAAATTACACTAAACCTGTTGAAGCCTTGTCCTCAGAGTTCTGCTGAAGTCGGTGCTCTGCTGATTGCCAAGGGAATGAGACAACCAAGCATTCTGATCAGAAGACATTGCTGTGGCATCTTTTCAGCTTGGAATGAACTCACTTGCTTCTTCTGCGATCAGATCAGATCACATTGCTCAAGAGTGTCATTTTCCCTCAGCACAATGAATGGTTCTATCAAAAGATAGAAATAAAAGATAATTTTCATGTTTACATGGATTAGCTGGACAAGAACTGCTTGCTTTATTGGTCTCAGGTAGTGATCTCTAAGTGAACCACTGAGACCTGCTACAAAAGCTAAGCTGTAAAAGGTTGGAGCTAGTAGACATATGCTGTGTCCATGGTGATGTTAAACACTATGAGATCATACTACTCCCTGGGAAATATAGTGGAAGACGTACAGGGATTGGACATTACTTTCAGACACTTATCCCTGGTTCATGCGAATCAGTTCTTTAAGATATTTCAAGGGTACTTTTCACTTACTCCACTAAAGACTAAAAATGTTAAAGAAGGGAAGGCCATGCAGTTGGCCCAGAAGTAAATTCAAAAACTGAACCAGATTTAATTAGAGTAAATGGAAAAGAGACTCCTACTGGGGATTTAGAGGAACTATTCTGAAATTCCTTGGAACAAACACCTGAACCTGATGGTGCTGCACCTTCAACCTCCTCTGTGCGTAATGAGAAGTCGCCAATTCATATTCATTGGACTGAATGCCTACTGTTTATTTTTAGAACTGATTTTTCTTTCCATTAAGTCAGTCTCCTCGATTGTGTACTTTTATGATTTGAGTGCTTTTTGTTGTTGGGGACATTTTGGCACCGAATCCTACATTAGTAAATTTAAAACCTTTGCTCATTTCCAGGAAACTGCAACTTGAACTTTACTGTTATTGAAAATATAGCATTGTTAGCAGTTAGATAATTGTCCAGCCATTTGTCATCATACAGTTGTGATTGGCAAATGACTTGGGATAAAAGTGTCTGATCGATGAATTAATAAATAGATTAACATTTTGATAGATCAATATGAGACTGAAATACTAAGCAAACCTATGCAAGTTATTCTCCTGCTGGATTTTCAAATTGCATTCCTTGTACGTCCACAGGCTCTCAATGGAGCAGAAAAGTAACATCTTATCTATCTGAACTGAAAGAACAATAGCACCTTTCACCATCGAGCAGATGAAGTCACAGGTTCATGCTTTACAGTGTTGCATTAGAAGGTGTTGCACAGAGGGTGGAGTTGTCACAATCTTAATACATGCTGCTCTGATCAGAGCTGCTTGACCAGTATGGCTGGAACTTGGGTCTTTGAACACTAGGCAAAAGGACCTGAAAGGATTGCTCCATTAGCGGAAGTGAGCATTTTGTTTTTTTTTACTGAAAAAACATTAATGTCACAGTCATTTTTTAGAGCTGTGTATACACCTGTTATTTACTCATCAGAAATGTAGAAGTTTCGTAAACAAGAGGAGACCATTCGATTAATCAGACTATTCATTTGATTGGTTTGTTTGGTTAGCTAATACCTATGCTGTTCCAACAGCTCATCCAGATACTTTTTAAAATTTGTCAGCAATTTTTATTTTAGATTCCCACAGTTTTCCACTTTTGCTATTACGGTGTTATCTCTAGATGATAAATGTTTACTATGTCAGTGTTAATATCTTTAATATAAATTACAAAGTGTAATGTTACATGCACAAATTTCTGATTTCACTGGTAACCCTCCCTCATGTTTAGCTTACTTCTCATATATGTAGTCTCTGTCTGTGACCCATTAACAAGTATGAGATCCATTTTCATAAATTACTTCTGAAGCCAAAAGCTTCTGTTTTTTTGTTTAATTTTTTGAAGACTTTTTGAAAGTGTATGTAAATTATTTTGTATTCTTTTCTTTTTCTTTTCTACTCCATTTGCCTGTTTAATAATGTCTATGGCATTGCTTTAGCAGAACTGTGTTGTCATAAAGCTGTGCAGGCTGTTAAGAACATTATTTTCACAAAAATAGTCATCTAATTTATTTCTAATTAAATTTTGCATTATGTTAGTATTTTTTCTTGCAGAGTCCAAATATATAATTGTACTCTTAAATTATAGTATTTGGCGTCTAAAACCTGTTTCTGTGAGGCTGAATTTTGTGCAGTATGTTTCCAAAGATGTCTTAATTTCTCATCTGATTCATCTTCTCTCTCCCGCAATAGGCGTTGGCTCCCATGGGCCCTATGCAGGATATAGAGATGACAAGGATATGATGGATAAATTCTGCTACAGTATGTCATATTTTCTTTTCTACTTAAAGATGTCAATTTCAACAATCATTCTTTAGTATCTGGCATGCTGCAATGACATATTAGAGTGCTTTAGGTTATTTTTAAGGTAATAATTTGGGTGAGATTGTATTTCATTTTCTGCAGGCCAGGATGGAAGGATGCGCACATGCAAATAGCTGAATGTTCATCACTTCAGGCTGTTGTAAATTAAACAGATATTGGTAGAGGACGAAATCAGAGCGAGTTAAATTAACACACAGAAAGAAAGACAGGTGTTTTGTTTTGTTTAGCGATAAGTGTTAATTACATTTTCTAAACAAAAGTTTCCCAGTTGGTACTTTTTATTTTACTTACTGAAATAATGGAATGCCCATATTTTAAAAGTTGACAAAAATGAAAAAAAACTTGTTGTACATCATTCTTTTAGCAGAGAAAGATGTATATTTTTTGTAACCCCTTTTTTGTCTTAATATTTCAAACACATGTCTGACAGCACTGTGATGTTGTTTAAAAAATGTAACTGAATGTTTTATTCTCTAATTAGTTGAAGGTGAATAAATAGAATTATACTTTTTTTTACTTGGCCATCCCAATGAAATTTTTGTATGCAGATTTTAAGATTATTTTTAAGCAGGAAAGCCAGGCAGTAAACAGTAAGTAAGAGTCAAAGTCCAAAGTATTCTTCAATCAATCAGTTTTTCATCACCACTCCTGAGACTTCCCTCTGGCTATTTAAGTCCAGTTTTTCCATTAAAACTTTTCTGTCAGCTTAGACACTTTCCTTTCTAGTTCACTAAATTATTGTTATGTACCTTTAACAGGATTGCTAAAAAGGAAATACAAATACATAAATAAAACTGCTCACAAAAATTAAAGGAACACTTTGAAAACACATCAGATTTCAATGGGAAAAAAATCCTGCTGGATATCTGTAGTGATACGGACTGGGTCTGAGGTGCAACCTGGCAGCGTCGGATGGACCAAACATAATGTCCCAGAGGTGATCTATCACAGGCCACCCTCATGAAGTCTGTTTCTGATTGTTTGGTCAGAGACATTCACACCAGTGGCCTGCTGGAGGTCATTTTGTAGGGCTCTGGCAGTGCTCATCATGTTCCTCCTTGCCCAAAGGAGGAGATCCCAGTCCTGCTGATGGGTTAAGGACCTTTTATGGCCCTGTCCAGCTCTCCTAGAGTAACTAAATGTCTTCTGGACTCTCCTCCATGCCCTTGAGACTGTGCAGGGAGACACAGCAAACCCTCTGGCAATGGCACTTATTGATGTGCCATCCTGGAGAAGTTGGACTACCTGTGCAACCTCTGTAGGGTCCAGGTATCGCCTCATGCTACCAGTAGTGAGACTGACTGTAGCCAAATGCCAAACTAGTGAAAAACAGTCAGAAAAGATGAGGAGGGTAAAGTGTCATTGGCCTCCACCTGTTAAACCATTCCTGTTTTGGGGGTCGTCTCATTGTTGCCCCTCTAGTGCATCTGTTGTTAATTTCATTTAAACCAAACAGCTGAAACTGATTAACAACCCCCTCTGCTACTTAACTGACCAGATTAATATCCCATAAGTTTCATTGACTTGATGCAATACTCTGATTAAAAAGTGTTCCTTTAATTTGAAAATGACTCATCCATTTTAACTTTCAAATAATTTGGTTAGTATTAGTAAAAAGGAAAAAGAATCTACAATTTAAGAATGACCTGACATTACAGAGTTAAAACACGATTAAGTCATGATATTTAATAAGACCCGTTATTGGCAAGTATTGTTTTCTAATTCAGCAACTGGATTGGAATAAAAACCTGCAGCCCTCCAGGACTGACGGTGATCACCCTGAATGTAAACCAATCATTTAAAGCTAGTAGAGTCCAGTAGTGTGCTTCAAAAGAAATCCATGAAACTCTACAGTCGTGGCCAAAAGTTTTGAAAATGACACAAGTATTGGTTTTCACAAAATTTGCTGCTTCAGTGTTTTTAGATCTTTTTGTCAGATGTTTCTATGGTATAATTACCAAAACGTTTTCCAAGAGCAACTTCTCCAAACAATCCAAGAACAATTTGGTGACAAACAATGCCTTTTCCAGCATGATGGAGCACTGTGCCATAAGGCAAAAGTGATAACTAAGTGGCTCGGAGAACAAAGCATTGAAATGTTGGGTTGATGGCCTGGAGGCTCCCCAGACCTTAATCCCACTGAGAACTTGTGGTCAATCCTCAAGAGGCTGGTGGACAAACAAAAACCTACAAATTCTGACAAACTCCAAGCATTCATTATGTAAGAATGGGCTGCCATCAGTCGGGATTTGACCCAGAAGTTAATTGACAGCATGCCAGAGTGAATTGCAGAGGTCTTGAAAAAGAAGGGCCAACACTGCAAATATTGACTCTTTGCATAAACTTAATGTAATTGTCAATAAAAGCCTGTGAAAATTATGAAATGCTTGTAATTATACTTCAGCATACAATAGAGACATCTGACAAAAAAATCTAAAAACACTGAAGCAGCAAACTTTGCGAAAACCAATACTTGTGTCATTCTCAAAACTTTTGGCCACGACTGTACAATCATTAACTTAAAGTTTTAAATTTTAAAAAAAATGTATGTATGCTCTGCTCTTTTAGATTTTGCATTTTTTTGCTTTTTGAAATTGTTCAGATTATTCTTTTTTTATAAACTAGATGTACTGTAAACACATTTTTCTTCAATCCTAACATTAAGTAATTGAAATAACTGAAGTTAATGTAAGCTGTTGTGGACGGCCAGGTTCCATGCCCAGCTGGGACGCCTCTTCACTATTTATTCAGGGGGAGCGGCCCTGGACAGTGCAATACCAGCCCCTGGACGCTGGATGGCCGCCCCCCTGGCTTGGAGTGGTGCCTCAGTCTCCCACAGGGCTCAATGGGGGATGGAGTTCTCCACAGCCCTGTTGGGTTCCGCAGGCACTGCCAATGGATGCTGCAGCAGGAGCTGCTGGCCCCTTTTGGGCACTGGTTACGCCACACCCAGAAGTGCAGCCGGATATCGGCAATCAACCACCTGGAGTACTTCCAGGTACCCAATAAAAGGAGCCAGAGACCACCACTCAACGGCCGGAGGAGGAGGACAAAGCTTGAGGAGGAGTGGTGGTAGAAGAGAGAAGTGTGTTGTGTGTCTTTGCTTGTGCTTTTGGGACTGTGCTTTTTGGGAAGGCGTGCGCCATGGCTGAAGAGAGAATAAAAAGTGTTTTATTTTACACATGCCTCCGTGTCCATCTGTGTCAGGCCAGGCGCCTATATAGAGCCTTTTGTTACAAAGCATAAAATGATCGTTCATTTAAAAGACAGCAAAAGAAAAAAAGCTTATCAACTCCCTCTAAATTACATAAAACTTTCATTTAATTATGAGGGTGGATGCTAGCAATCCTTTTTATCAGCTTATTTGCTGAGATTTACCAGATTAATAAATGAAATGTTTATTTCTATACCTAAACAAGAATTTCAAGCTTCTTCAAAATGCAAACAATGTACATTTTTTATGATAAATTCAGTTCTTTACCAACATATCGCAATTAATGTTATGTTTACAGGCAAACTCTACTGGTGTTGGCAAATAAACAGAAGTTTATATGTGTTAAGATATTGATGTACAGCAGAAAACAGCTTATAGTAGCACTTTTCAGTGTAGGCTGGCTGAGAAAGCAGAGGACATTATTCCTAATTAAATATACATTATTTCATCCATCAGTTCTCTGTATCTAAGTTTTTCATTACAGGATTCTTAGATTCATAAGACTTTCCCGGCATCAAGGGATGCAAGCCAGGGATTGGTTCAACACACCTCAACAAGCTGTTCTCATGAAATTTGTAATGCACAAAAACAGACTGAGAAAATGAATGGATAGATGAATAAATTCTTTCATTACTGTAAATGTTGTTACCTTTAATTGGTGTACTAGACTAAACAAAATTTAAATAAATTTTATTAATTTTGCCCTGGATTTCTTGATAACAATTGCTCACAGTATATTTACATATAATTGCTTAAACCAAAGAATCTAATTGTATAATTAGTCTCTTTGTTTTAAACAGAGGAACACACACCTAGCCTCAAATTTTTAATTATTTGTTTTTTAATTTCTAAAAAATTCTCTCTACATTCTTCAGGAAGCTGCAAATAGCACAGCCAGTTTACTTTAATCATTCTGTTTTGTGTCATAGTTTGGTTCTGTTCAAATCCCTGATTCCTCCTTTTATCCCTGCTTCAAGTTTGGTCCTTTTCCATTCTTCTCTTTTTACTTAACACTAGAATTACCAGAGCCTATGAAAAAACTCGTAAATCCGTCCCACCTTAAATCGCTAATCTAAATGTGCTGATAAAATCAGGCTGCAAGCAGCAGGCTATTCCATCCCCCCACCGACTTAGAACGTGCACAAACTTCTACCAGCTCACGCCTTGATTGATTTTCTGGGAGTGAAGTGGAGTTTTAGAGTGGAAATAATAGATTGTTGTGTGGAACACACGCATTTCATGTCTGTTCCATTTCTACAGTAATCTGTGTAAACACATTCTTAAAACAGAAACGTTTTTTATATTCTAGTAGTAGATGACAAAATGTAGGCATAAACTATATAATGTATGAAGCCTGAAGTATCCAAGAAATACTTTCACAAAAGGTACAAATCTAACACAACAATTACTCTTTTATTCAAAAACTAGACATTAAGCCCGTTAAAATAACGGGCGCTAGAACAGTAGTGCATAAACATTAGTAGGAACAGTCTATATTAAATGGCAAGGGAAGTTGTATGTGGCTGTAATATGCGTCACTGTATTGTGTGCCTTTAATTTTCTCTCTCAGTAATACTGGTTTGTATTTCCGTAAAATGCCTGTAATTTTGTATGACAGTAATACAGTATAACCTCGGTTCACGACCATAATTCGTTCCAAAACTCTGGTTGTAACCCGATTTGGTCATGAACCGAAGTAATTTCCCCCGTAGGATTGTATGTAAATACAATTAATCTGTTCCAGACCGTATGAACTGTATGTAAATATATATTTTTTTTTTTTAGTTTTTAAGGACAAATATAGTTAACTATACCATAGAAAGCACAGCGTAATAGTAAACTAAATGCAAAAACATTAACTAACACTAAGAAAACCTAACACTGCAAGAATTTGCGCTATAGCCTTATGACCCGCTAGCTAAAAACTCTTTTTTAATGAGTTTTAAGCACAGGGGAAAAAATGAACATTTGAAAAATCTGTAATTTAATAAACAACCAAGAAAAGTAACATTGCAACAATGCACGCGTGCGCCTGTGTTTGTGTGTGTCTCTCTCGCGGGCCTGCGTGTGTGTGTCTCTCACGTGTGTGTCTCTTAAGCGCACGCCTCTGTGTCTGTGTGTGTCTGTCTGTCTCTCGCATGTGTGTGTGTGTCTGTCTGTCGCGCATGCCTGTGTGTGTCTCGAGTGTGCGTGTGTGTGTCTCATGTGTGTGTGTGTGACTCGTGTGTGTGTGTGTATGTGTGTGTGTGTGACTCGCGTGCGCCTGTGTGTGTAAAGTCACAAGTAGTGTGCAGAGGGCATGCTCAAAAATGTGTGTAATGCCACGAAAAGTGCCTGCTGACACTTTTGTATGCAAGCAATGGTATGTGCATTCTTGCTCCGATGTAGAAGGGAGCTGAGTTTACCTCTGTTACAGAGCGTCTATGTGAAAACAGCAGTATCAGGTGCGGGGGTGGGGTGTGTTTGGTCTCGTGAAAGTGGCTGAGATAATAAAACTGACTAAAAAAAAACAAAGCTAACCTTTACAAGTATCATAAATTACAACGGCTGTTACAGACTGAAATCAAATGTATGTTTTTATTCTAAAATAGTAAGACTAAGAGCAGTTTACTTCTCAAAACGGAGAGGTGCAGGATCGAATTCGCGACATTTTGATTCCCAGTCGGCAGCTGATTCTATTCCGCCACGGAGGCAGTCATAATAAATGGGTGTCAATGTCGCATGTTAAGGCGGCTTTTTGTTTCTGCAGTTATATTTTTGAAAAAAAGAGCAATTGTTGTGTTAGATTTGTACCTTTTGTAAAAGTATTTCTTTGATACTTCAGGCTTCATACATTATATAGTTTATGCCTACATTTTGTCATCTACTGCTAGAATATAAAAAAAGTTTCTGTTTTAACAATGTGTTTACACAGATCACTGTAGAAACGGGGGATGAAATAGCCGACTGCTTGCAGCCTGATTTTATCAGCACATTTAGATGACAAAAGACGCTGGTGGAGAGCTGTGAACGATTTTAAGAAGCGATTTAAGGTGGGACGGATTTACGAGTTTTTTCGTAGGCTTTGGTAATTCTAGTGTTAATAAGGGTGGGTGCTCCCAGCTAGCCAGTTCCTTCATGCGCTGAGGCAATCAGAAGCACAGCCATCTGAAAATAATGTAAGGATTAGCCTTGGCTGCAGTTCCTCACAGTGGCATCTCCTCTGGGCCCCTGCTCTTGAGTAGGTTCTTATGAAAACTACAAGGGCTTTTAGATAATTTATCTACCTGTGTATCTTGTATTTGTGTTACAGATCTGAATTTGTTATGATCTCCAGTAACATATCTAGGCATGCTACACATGCAGTTTGAGGTCATTTCATAGCAAACACTCAGAGAGGATGGTAAATACAGCTACCTGTGAGCCTAAGAAGAAATTGACAGGATGGGGGCGTCATGCCATCATTAAACTGTATACAAAGGAAACGAAAAAGCCAAAGGAAATCCATGACAGGTTAAATACTATGTATGGTAATAATACACTGTTGTACTATAAGTCAAAGGTTTTTGTCAAACAATTTAAATGGGGTTTGGAGTTGATTGAACATGACCCTGAGATGGGATGTCATGTGAAAGCACCTTCACAGGAAAAGTTCCAAAAAGTGGATGATTATGGAAGATTGTCATGTTAAAGTTAATGTTACAGCCCACGAACTAGGCATTTCAGCCGGCACAGTCTATAAAATCATCCTTGTTCATTTGATTAAGTCAAAGATCAATTCCTCATGGGTTTCTCAAGTGCTAAAACTGGATCATGAAGCATGTTTCCAGGAATTCACTCAAGAGTACTTGGACCTTCTTTGAGAAAATCAAATCAAAATCAAATTTTCTCAGGAATTGTTACTGGTGAGGAAATGTGGATACACCATCATGACCCTGAAACCAAACAAAGAGTTCATGCAATTCTTTCAATTTTATATTAATGAAGGTTTCATCTTGAAGGATTTGTTATTTGTTTATAGATTTGCTTTGAAATAATTCTTTAGTTTTAATTTCTAGGAAAACATATCGTTGTTTTACTATTTATCAGTCTTTATGATAAAACATAAATCATTATTATTTGACTTTTGTGCAGTTACTTTTCTGCTTCTTTGTGCAGTTATTAAGATTTTATCCTTTGTTAGTTTACTTAACTTAATTTCTCTATGGTTCTTATAATTTTATAGTTTTCTGTCTCTGTAAGTTTTCAGTTGCTTACTTTTTCATTCAATTATTTTACTTATTATTAGTTTGCTCCTCTTTGTTTCAGCTAAAGTCTTAATTGTTCTTGCTACTTCTTTAACAGTTCAAATTTAAATTAAAATATTGTTGCTGATTAGGTTTATAGTTTTTCTGATGGTTTTGGCCATTTTTCAAAATCAGATTTCCTTCTGTGTTCATGTGTAGTCCTGCAACCAACACAGAGGATTCACACCAATCTGCCATATCTCCTTGATGGTTAGCTGCTGTAGTGATGGTATAGTAACAGTAGTGGGCAGTTATTGTGACCCACACATTTCATACCATTCACCCCAATACTGTTGCCCAACAGTATTTCTGATTGCATGGAAATCATTTCAATTGTTTATTCTTCTAAGCATTCTCCTTTATTTTCCTTGACCCTTAATATTCTTATTGACCATCCTTATAATAAAAGCATATTGCATATTTTGTCAGCTGTGTTTATTTATTTGCAATGTTAAAAGACATTCTTCAAATAGTCACAATGAAAAATGGACTACACAAAGCCTATTAGTGGTAAATTTACTAACACAAACTGTACACCCTGGAAACCGAATCCTGATTTTCCAACAGGAAAAAAAGAAAACCATTAGAACCATTAAAAGTGTGCAGCACTTCTTTTAAAATACGATAAAGCCACTCTTACTACAAACGATTAAGTACGCATGACCAAAGATTATCTTCCAGTAAATTGCCATTCATGCTGTCACTGCATAATCCAAAGGAACCCTTTTCAGTTTTTTCACTTTTCTGTCTCAAAGGAGAAACATTGAACATCCCCATCCATCTCTTGTCCCTACTAATCAGCTGTTTTTAAATTAAAGGTACAGGTTTTGTTCACTATATTTTGAGAGTTCCAAAATGATTGCTTGATTTTTTAACTATCCAGATTCACAAGTATAAAGAAAGTCATGCCCATTCACATACCCTATGTGGTAAAAATGTAACTTGATATTATTTGATATTTTACCACTTAAATATTGAAATTAAAACTTGCTTTTTAATTTACTTGATGCAGAATCATCTCTGTGAGGAAAAAATGTTAAGTGGAGATTTTGTTTCAAGGTTAGTTTTCAATGTCTGCTTCCTATCTCAATTGACAGTAAAATAAGAGATTACATTTTAATTATGGAAGCATGGTTACACAATTCACTTTGCACCACTCAAAGCAACCATACAGCATATCTAGAGACCTCAAACCGAACATCTGTAAGTCTTAAGTGCATTGAAGGAGAAGTGGAGTACTAGAAGCTATCACTTTCTCCCCAGTAGGTATCAACTTGTAGTGAAGGCGTACTAGCTGAGAGCACAGTCTGTAGAGTTTTACAGATGACAAATATGTGCACGGGCAGAGGGATAGTGTAAGACAAATTTCTTTTGTAACACTTCAGCATCTTGGACTCTTAGGATCACAAAGTCTGTTAACTGTTTTAGATTAAGCTATTATTATTTTAAGGATGCAGCTATGCTGAATTTATCCTTGAAAGAGGATTGCCATATAACAATGGTGTTTTGGACTGGCTTTTGTCTGTCTGTCATAAGGTAAGCTGGACCTCTCTAAAATACAGCCCCGCCCTGCAGTCTCTGACTTTGGGTTAGTGTCACGAATCTCTTATATACGTAACTAAACTTTAGCCAATTCCATTTTATCTTTTAGAACAGGGGTATCAAACTTCGGTCGTGGAGTGGCTGCAGGTTTTCCTTCTAACCATCTTCTTAATTAGTGACCATTTTGTGCTGCTAATCAATTTATTTTGCCTTAATTTTAATTAACTTGGCCCCTTAGTTGTTTCTTTTTCCTTAACTAGCAGCCAAACAATAATGAGACACAAAACAAGCCGCCACATGATCAGCTCACCTGTGCCCATCACACAATATCTGAAAATAAAGAAAGGTGAAGGTCTCAGTAAGGCTGATCTCTCGGGTCACCAAAATATCTTGATGGCGTTCTTAGAAAAAACAGAAAATCAACAGTTTTGGAAATGTCTGCTGTTGCAGAATGAGAGGAGCAGCAAGCCATGGAATTAAATAAATTTAAATGTAATTATCTGCAAGAATCAGCTTCTAATTAAGAGATTGGTTGGAGTGAAATTGGTTGTGTTTGAAAATCTCAATTTAAAATAGCTGGTCATCTGTTGAAATGAAGTGGAGTTTGAGGCCAGACTCAGTTTGTCATTTGTTGGCTCACTTCAAATCTCTTTTCTGTTTGGCTGTCATTTAACGAAAAAAAGAATAAATTCAGAGGACTAAATCCTTAAAAACATGGCTATTAAAATGAAATGAAAATAAGTTAATTAGCAGTGTAAACTGGTAACTGTTTAAGAAAAGGGTTAGAAAAACCTGCAGCCACTGCAGCCCTCCAGGCCCAGAGTCCGACACCCGTGTTTTAGAACATGTACTCACCTAAGATTTTGTTGTTATCAGTTACATGTAGATGCAGCCTTTGTGTAACTAGAATTATCCTATAAAGTTATAGTTTAACAAAGAAACTTTGACATAATGGTGTACTACAACAAGAAACATCTCATGTTGTGCTCCTAAGGTATCTTAGATAAATAACAACTTTTATATATTACTGTACTGCGGTGGGTTGGCACCTTGCCTCGGGTTTGTTTCCTGCTTTGTACCCTGTGTTGGCTGGGATTGTCTCCAGCAGACCCCCATGACCCTGTAGTTAGAATATAGCGGGTTGGATAATGGATGGATGGATATATTATTGTAGTCTGATCTGGATTTTTGAACAAGAGCAGTACTGAACCACAGATTGAAGATTTTCCTTACAACAGCCACTGTTATGGAGATGAACGACTTCTGGGTAACTATGTCTTCCAAAAACAACCAGATGTTAGCTGTTTAGAAAAACAGGGTGAGTGCAGTTTAGGGCAGGCCAATTTAATAGATTACATTGAGGTCTTGTACAGCAATATTAATACAAGTGTAAAATTGTCACACATCAATGTAAATTACTTATTCCGCTTCAGAGTTAAAGAAGCCTGAGCATGTAAGGTGCAATGTAGGAATGAAACTCGATAACTGCTAATCAATTGCATGCCACTCACTGCTATGTGGCCACTCTAGATTCTCAAATTAGCCTAACATACATTTGGAAACAAAGCAGAAAATTCCATAAAGGAACAGAAAGAATTTGCATAATCCACACAAAAGGTAGAGAGACTGAGTTTTGATCCCAGAATGAAGGAGCTTTGAACCAAGCAGCACTAATTACTGTGCCATTGAACTGCAGCCCCATCCCCCTCTAGTGGGGCAACTCTGAGAAGATGTTTTTGAAATTTATTAAGTCCGAGAAGACTGTAACAGAGTCGGGTTTTATCGAAGACTAGCCACAGCACCTGTCAAAGACAGGTCATAGAATAATTTAAAAATATTTGCTATCTCTTCGCTGCGTGCACCTTTAGCACTTCTCCTCTGTATTCACATTTGTGTGAACGTCTCTTCATCAGCTCTGCCTTCCTCAGGTGTGTTCCTGCTTCTTAGGCCCTGTCATTATTTTCGAGGTGCCTTTCTCACCTCCTATCTAGTTTTATACTTTCTGTCTTTGAAGACTATTCTCATAGCATGCACCGCTACTCCTACATGTGTGCCTCATACTTGCACTTCCTCTTTTGTCACATCACCAAAGCCAAACTAACCAATCAGATTGCTCTGAGGTACTGGACACACTGACCTTAATGTTTTATTAGATAGCAGAATAATTACATTTATGGTATTTGGGAAGCCTAAATAACATAATGTAGCATCACAGATACACTTACCACACTTCACATTTTATGCATTGAATCTAAATATAAACATTTGTATGAAAATCATGACAATGACTACTGAAAGCCATTTTTATGAGTGTTTCTATTTTACTGGTATATCCTCAATTACAGAACACTTTGTTCTTTTAATATCTTACTAGTGAAAAAAATGTAAATGTGGACTGTTACAAAATAATAAAAAGGTCAAGTCAAGGTGTGCATTTGAATCTAATTAATATATGTTTCTTTTTATTATTTTATAATGTATGTATCAATACTGTCATGATTTATATGAAAAATTCAGAGCAATACCATAGAGGAACCATCTTTGGGTCCTAAAAGAACAATCCACATGAAAGTTCTGGAAAGAACTTTTTTATGTAGACCTGTAACAGGTTCCATAAATACAATCAATAGATAATAACTGATTTGTGAAATACCACTGGGTTCATAATTTGAAAATGAATCTTGCTGCATTCAATAACTAACACAATAATGTTAATTTTTTTAAATCTGTTTAATCCTACTAGGTTCTCATATTAGGAATCTTTTTAAAGCCCAAAGAACTGAGTACATACACAACGAACCGTTCCCAGAATAACATGGTTGTTTGCCAAGCAATGGCTCTACGAGGAACCACAAAACCCAGTAAGGTGCGATTTAGGAACCCTCTATTTTTAAGAGTGCAGAAAGTCTTGAAGTGTGGCATTTTTTCTTGCCAATTACTCTTTGTGCCACCTTAGTGTTAAAGATTTACTGACCTAGAATTTGGTACAATTAAAACTGACAATTTTAACATTACGGAATATACCCAATTTTACCTTTTTTATTATCATCACAGCTTTTCCTTGTCTCTTACTGACAAAAAGAGCAATGACTATGAATGGTATAATAATTTAAATGTGATATATTAATTCTTGTCATTTATAAACAAACATTGTGGCTTTGCAACAAATAAAATAATTTAAACGATAGTGTAACTAAGAATACAGCAACTTTAAATACACTACAAAATCCTGTCACTGTCAAAAAAGGTGGTTAACAAATTATATGACTTAAATGTAGTTTATTTTCAATGGAAAGTTTGGGTTATAATGCTTTATCATTTGACAATGAACTTGTAAACTTCATTTAAATAAGAATTAAGTTAGATTTACTCAATAAAAAAGAAAATTCCCTGAACCATTTTCCAAGGTGTTTTATTCTCATTGAGCAGGATTTTCCTGAACTCTCGATTCACAACACTCTGCTAAGCTTCATCCTCAGTCTGCTACAGACCAGGCTAAAACAGATTGCTTTGTTGTCTTGGTTTATAAGCTCAACTTGCCCTATTCCTCTTTGGTGGAACTGAAAGTGGCTCAGTTAAGCCCAACGTCTTGATTTAAGCAAGGCCTACTCACTAAGCACACTTCATGGAACAGGCCATTCAGCCCAACAAAGCCCGCCTGTCATATCCACTTACTACTTCTAAAAAAAAAACATCAGTCTAAATTTGAAAGGCAATAAAGTCTTACTGTCTACCATGCTACATGGTAGCAAGTGTCTGTGGTTCTCTATGTAAAGAAAAACTTTGTAATTGTTGTGCGAAATTTACCCTTGACAAGTATCAAGTGAGTCCCTTTTGTTCTGGATGAACTCATTTTAAAATAACAGTCTTGATTCACTGTACTAATTTCATTCATAATTTTAAACACTTTAATCTTGGCACGTCTTTATCTTCTTTTGCTTAAACTGGAAAGGCTCAGCTCTTTTAATCTTTCTTCATAATTCATCCCATCCCCAGTTTCCCTGGAATCAGCCTAGTCGCTCTTCTCTGGACTTTTTCAAGTGCTGCTATGTCCTTTTTGTAGCCTGGAGACCAAAACTGCACACAGTACTCCAGATGAGGTCTCACCAGTGAGTTATAAAGCTTAACCTATTTGGACTTGTATTCTTCATACCGTTCTATATAACCCAACATTCTGTTAGCCTTCCTAATGACTTCTGAACACTGTCTGGAAGTTGAGTTAACCGTGACTCCTAAATCCTTATAAGGTGTACTCTCGATTTTCAGACTTCCCATTGTGTATTCAAACCTAACATTTTTTTTTATCCTATGTGTAATACTTTATATTTAATGACATTAAACTTAATCCACCACAAATGTGCCCAAGCCTGTGTTCTGTCCAAGTCCCTTTGTAACAATTTCACAGATAGTAGATTATCTGCCGATCCACCTATCTTGGTTTCATCCACAAACTTATCCAGCTTGTTACTTATATTCCTATCCAAGTTATTTATATATATTAAAAATAGCAGCGACCTCTGTGGAACACCACTCTTAACATCAGCCAATTCTGATAAGATTCCTTAGTTCCCAGTGAGTACTGTCTCTCTCTTACTTCTGAAACCCTTGTTTTTCAACCTTGTTCTTGAAGAGAAGTTTGAAAGGCCAGAATATCTTCCTCCTTTAAAATATAAACTCTTTAAATGTGTTAAGCGCTAAGCTTGTCAAAACTGAACTGAATTTTAATATTACTTTACAGTTAATGTAAATTGTTTTCAGTAAATCAAAGAAGAGTTAAACTTCATGAAGGCCTTCAAACCGACAGTGTGTTTAGAAACATTTTGATTTAACAGGGTTGCTGGTGTCATTTCTTTGCCACAGTCGAACACACTAAAGCAATTGACTTAAGAAAAAAACTGCATCATCCAGGAAGACTGGTCTGGTAGTTATTTTAAGAAGAAATTTCTCAGCTCGCTAGACCATTTGAAACAGCATACATCTTGACAGAGTAATAAATTCCTAATCACAGACACACAGAGCCAGCTTTTTTTGACTTTAACATTCAGAAATAAACTGCCTTTAATTGCTCAATCCACTATCTACAACGAACTGCCTAACAGTGACCAAACAACCTTACAGTTCATATTAATCTGGCTTTAAGCAGCTTGTATTTGATTTAAGAGCATGACTGTGCCCAAACTGTTTGCTTGCTAGCAGGTTCTGAGCATCTGTCTTCCTCTGCCTGTCTTTGTTTACACAAGATGCACTGTCTGGGAGAAGACATGCATTGTATACTGGATAGAGGCATAGTCAGGAAGTGGAAAGCAGATCTTGAAGGTGTAAATGTAACTGAAAAAATACACCTTTAAGCAATGGTTGTATAATTTTTATAATTGCTTTGTAAAGTGCTTTGTGACAAATCTATATTAAATGAAGCTTGTAAAACTGATTCAGATTAACCCCAAACTTATAAAGTCAATAGTTATAAAAGTGTATGAATTCTAACATAATACAGTATATTATTGTTAAAACCCCTTATCCAGTTCAGTCACCAAAGATTGGTGCCCATCTCTGTAGGATCAAACACATGACAGGATTAGACATGGACAATGCCAGTTTATCACAGGGCCTACTGACACACCCATAGTCAGGTGGGACCAGTTTAAAAATTTTAATTGTTTAACATGCACATTATTTGGATTTGAAGAAAAAAATCTGAGTACCTGGAGAAAATCCCACATGGACAAGAGGAGAATATCCAGCATCCAGGTGGAGGAAGCAAACACAAGAGGATGCTGAATTTGTAAAGAAGAAATGCTAACCACTCTGCCCCAAATAATGTTCATTTTGTTTTAAATTTTTTTAAACAACTTTCAATTTCCAAGAGCATATAGGAAGTATTTTATTGACTAGGGCCATTAAAAAGTATCTGCCCCCTCCATAGTTCTTCTATTATCGCAAATATTTCAAATCAGGCCTTCCTTAAAAACTCAAGGCCTGCAATCTTTCCAGGACTGCACAACTTTTATCTGGTGATAGACAGTTGCCACAAAATTGCTAATTTCAACAAAACAATGTAAAATGATTAATCTTGACATTAGGAAGGCCTGTAAGTCTGGTTTACAGCCTTTCCTCCTTTACCACTCTTGCCTCAAAATTTCTCATAGTTCTGGCCATGCCATCTTCAATGATCTAAGATTGGCATTGGAAACTATTGATAATTTCAGGGAACTGCTGTTTTCCTAATATAACTGGGCACTGTTCTCTAATTCACTTTCAGCCACCCTATCAGAATTTGTTTCATTTGCTCTCTCATTCCACACAATCTCAGCAAACTATCTTTTTGACATTTTCTGTTTATCTTAATTATGTATGTCCTTGTGTTGTGTTCAAATTTAATTGTAATGGCCAATGTTTTACTATTTTTTGTTGAGCAATTTAAATGTGAGAGGTCTTCTTTTTACTCACCTGTGTTTTTTAAGATGCAATAGCTTTTGGCGGGTGTTCCCTAGTGAAGATGCACAAAAGATTCCATTCCAACTCCTCCATATGCTACTCTGGCTTTAGACACGGAACCTGTTTTTCCAAATCTCTTTCATCTTTTCTGACCACTCAGACACTTTTTTCTCCAATTATTTTTACTTTTTAATTTGTCCTGTCTTATTCTTGCATTTCTTCTTATCTGTAGGAACCCTCACAGCTAAATAGTGGGTCTCTCACTAGATGGCTCCCTGCGGTGGGCTGTCACCCTGCCTGGTGTTTGTTTCCTGCCTTGCGCCCTGTGTTGGCTGGGATTGGCTCCAGCAGACCCCATGACCCTGTAGTTAGAATATAGCAGGTTGGATAATGGATGGATGTAAGTGATGCTCAAATATCATGACTGTCTTTGCAAGTAAAAGGAAATGCTACTTAATTAAATGTGTGACTAAAAGAAAAATGACACATAAGACATGATCATAATCTTGCAACAGACATATTAAAGATGATATACTTCAGAAAAAAAAATATGACATGGGGGTTACAGTGATTTAATGATTTATAGTCTAATAAACTCAAAGATGCTAAAAAGAAACCACTCCATGTGTGATTTTATTGTTAGCCATAATAAAACTGCAGTGCCTTTAATGTGTGTGTGGCAGTAAGATATTACTCATAAATGTAGCTTTGTTAGGTTTCATTTGAAAGCAGTCATAGTATCCATAAAACTAAATATTACTGCATCTGCATAAATGTAACATCTTGGAAAAGAAAAGCAAGTATGACTCAACATTTTCTGTTTACTAGTAAAATGGTGTTTAGATTATAACCCTTACGAAGTTCCTAATTTGAAGATAGTGAAAGAAATGTGTAGCTGGAATGTTAAATTTGGAATGTAATTGTTCATTGTTGATGTAAAGACGTTGTCTATATAAAGATCTCTAAGCAAGTTAATCCCAAATTTTTTCCAGATATTAAAAACTGCATATGTTCACGAGGGTTGAAAGAGGTGGTTCTCCTGCAGAGGTGCCACAGACAAAAGCCTCTCCGTCTTAAAATGCTTTCTACATTGGTTCCATATTCTAAGTGAGTGAAGCACAATTGGGTTATCAGTATATTGCCAATAACTTGCATTTATTGGGGCACAGAGCAGGGAATATAAAGAAGTACTGCTGGATTTTACTTCTATTGCGGACCAAGGCTGTGTATGTTCTTCTATTTGTGTCCAAGTTTTTATAGCTTGTATGTTTGCTGCCCAGTAATAAAACTGGAAGTTAGGTAGAGCCATGCCGCCTTCTGCCTTTTGTCTTTGTAGGGTCGCTCTTTGGATGCGTGGATGTTTTGAGTTCCAAATAAATGAGGTTATTGTTGAATCTAATTGCTTAAAAAATGATTTATTGATGTATATTGGAATGTTTTGAAATAAAAAAGGAGCTTAGGAAGAATATTCATCTTGACAGTGTTGATACTTCCAGCTAGAGTGAGATGAAGGGTTGACCATCTATGCAAGTCTTTCTTAATTTTTTCCATGCAGATGGCGAAATTTTGTTGATAAAGAGCTTTATGTTTACTTGTGATGTTTACCCCTAGGTATTTAAACTGTTCTGCAATCATAAAAGGTAGGGTCATCGGCAACCTCATCCATGCTGGAAAAACTATTGCTCAATCTCAAGGACTTAGACACCATCTCTGCAATATATAAAATCATTTCACAGTCCTTCCCTTTCAAGGATCCAAGAGGCTTTCTCCTAACTTCACTTTAACTTAATCCTGATACTCTGTATGTTCAATTCATCATAATAACTATTCATAGTGGCTCTAAAATCCGTACTGACCCTCTCTTCTGTTTCTTTTTCCGGTTTCTTTGTGGTGGCGGCCTGCACCACCACCACCTGCTCAAAGCATCATGATGCTCCAGCATTGATGGACTGAAAGCCAGAAGTCTACACGACCATCATCATCAAGTTCTTCCATGAGAACCCTAAATACAAAGAGGACTGTTTGATTTATGTTAGGTAGATTGCCCAGAGGGGACTGGGTGGTCTCTTGGTCTGGAATCCCTACAGATTTTTTTTTTTTCTCCAGCCGTCTGGAGGTTTTTTTGTTTTTTGTTTTTTCTGTCCACCCTGGCCATCGGACCTTACTTATTCTATGTTAATTAATGTTGACTTATTTTTATTTTTTATTGTGTCTTCTATTTTTCTATTCTTCATTTTGTAAAGCACTTTGAGCTACATTTTTTTGTATGATAATGTGCTATATAAATAAATGTTGTTGTTGTTGTTGACACTGGGAAAAAGATCTCTTAATTAATATATCAGAAAAGGAGTGGAAAGTAGCAATGCAGAGAATTCACTCGAGCTCCATATGCGCAAAGCATACAATTATGCAACTTAAAATTATATATCGAGCACATCTGTCTCGACTAAAACTCTCGAAAATGTTTCCAGGGCAAGATCCAACCTGCAAACGCTGCAACCAAGTCCCAGCCTCAGTGGGTCACATGTTCTGGGCTTGCACCAAATTAACATCATTCTGGACCAAGATTTTTGATTACCTTTCAGACAGCCTTGGTCTCACAATCACTCCTAACCCATTAACAGCTGTGTTTAGGGTTCTCCCAGATGGGTTTAAAGTGGAGAAAGACAAAACAAATTGTGATTGCATTCACTACACTTTTGGCACGCAGACTTATTCTGATAAACTGGAAAAACCCAAACTCTCCTCTTTTAAGTCAGTGGGAAACCGATGTGTTATATTATTTGAAATTGGAAAAAAATCAAATACTCAGTTAGAGGATCTGTACAGACTTTTTTCAAAATATGGCAGGATCTAATCAGTAATATTTTAAAATAAGCTCTTAAAGTACAGAGGAAGCAACTATTTCTGTATTTCTTTGTCTTCTGCATTCATCTCAATTGACTTATCAAACTTATTATTTTAGGTATGTTTACAAGCCTTAAATTTAACGCCATTTGCTTTGCTCTCTCTCTCATGGGTGGGGGTCGATTTGTTCTTAACTCAATTTTACTTTTTGTAAAAATTGATTGATTTGTATGGAATGATTGCAATAAAATAAAATAATAAAAAAAAAAGATTATAACCCTCACAATATTTTAGAAAAATGCAGTAATTTCCTCATTCGCTTACCCAACAGAGTGGACAAGATCATTTTTAATCCTGTAAAGATACACACCCTGCAGTATTGTGTCAACTTTTTAAGTGTTTAAGCCTAAAACCAAAAAATTTTGTGTGAAGTTTACATGTTTTCCTCTTATTTGAATGGGTTTCTTTGATCAATTAGCAGGGGATTGCATTGTAAGGATGACTGCTGCTCATTTGAATAGTATATCCTTTATGAAATAAATATAACACAGTGAAATGAAAAATATGCACAATAAAAAGCTGATGTCTAGGAACAAAAATTCTATGAGTCACATTCTGAGTAATAATTAGTTACTAATAAATATATAAATCCATTATACCAGTAAGTATAAGGTATCAATTTTAACATAACAATTTGGATCTGAACACCGTGACTAAAAATCCTCCTAAGTAATTGTTCTGGAATAAACATTAAGAACAAAGTTCAACAGAAGATGAGTGAGATTTAGCAAAAAAAAAAAAAAAAGTAGAAGACATTTGCAGTTATTCTAATTTTTCCTGCAAGTAAATGAATGTCTTACCATATTGTTCACTGAAATGCAGCCTGTATATAAGTCAGTCAATTCATTTCCATCTGTCACACACTAAATGGGCAGCTGAATCTCGCTGTATGCTTTTTGTCAAGTGAACAGGAGGCTCAAGTTGAAAAGGTCAGTGCAACAAATTACTGATTTAGTTCAGGGAATGGGCTGTTAGTATTTGAACGCACAGATCATAACTTTCCTGTTAGAATCTGTGCCACATTTTTTAAATTAGTTATGGTTTACCAGGGATGCCTAGATATGTGATTCCTCAATAACTGAATCTCACCTCTTTAAAAACGGGGACCACTATTCCAGCCTTATAACTATGAATAAGCATGCCAAACATAATACACAATATTCAGCGTTTTCAGTATTCTTGTTTGGATCTCCTCTACATCCAGTTTTCAGTCACTGCTATGACCTCAGTAACTAACCATTGCTTCAAGTCCTACCGCCTCCAAGGAGTGCATATCCACTAGATTTAAGAATTCCTTACAGTGCTCTATCCACTTCTGGAATATTTGATGTTCATGTGTTCCCACCCTACTGAGAACAGCCAGTGCTGTGCCCTGTCTACACCTTCTTGAATGATTTACAAGAACCTCATTCTGGCCATTCATAACATAACACCAGGGTACTGAAATTGAGACTATGATGTGTGTTGTAAAAGGTCCACCAACTCTTTGTTCTTGCATGGACTTTTTTTAAGGGTCATGGGAGTTTGCCAAAGTTGTGTACATGCTATTTGTGGTCTTTGGAAAAGGTTACATCCATGTAACTCCATAGTTGGAAAAGTGCCACAAATCGTCTTTGTATAGTTCATGTAAAATCCAGTCCCTTCCGTGTGGGTGTGGAACTCACACAAAGTGTCATTGGTACACCTTGTCTCATGTCCAGTGTTTTATTTTGATAGATGAGTATCAAGCTGCAAGTTGAGGTATGGAGAGCATCAAGCTTGTGAAACTGAATGTAGTGTTTCTGTTTTGCAGATTAAATTGGCCTTCTGGCC
Organism: Polypterus senegalus; assembly: GCF_016835505.1. Lineage (NCBI taxonomy): Eukaryota > Metazoa > Chordata > Cladistia > Polypteriformes > Polypteridae > Polypterus > Polypterus senegalus. Next base: position 58,718,031 of record NC_053160.1, read on the forward strand.
TAACTGGATAATGGTCTACAGCATGTTCTCTGTATCTGAAATTATGGTACTCTCCTGGTAAAGAGTGGCTGCCTCAGGATCAGGTTTACAAATGAGAGATAATTATGAAATTAGCAAGATAAATAGAACTTTACTTGTCCCCAGGGTAAATTAAATTATCTTTTCACTGAAGGTCTTTAAATACTGTAAGTCAGTGCTAGGGCCGCTGCTATTTTTAATATATATATATATGATTTAGATAGGAATATAAGTAACAAGCTGGTTAAATTTGCAGATGATACCAAGATAGGTGGATTAGCAAAAAATTTGGAATCCGTTATATCATTACAGAAGGACTTGGATAGCATACAGGCTTGGGCAGATTTGTGGCAGATGAAATTTAATGTCAGTAAATGTAAAGTATTACACATAGGAAGTAAAAATATTATGTTTGAATACACAATGGGCGGTCGGAAAATCGAGAGTACACCTTATGAGAAGGATTTAGGAGTCATAGTGCACTCTAAGCTATCAACTTCCCAACAGTGTTCAGAAGCCATTAAGAAGGCTAACAGAATGTCAGGTTATATAGCACGATTTGTGGAGTACAAGTCCAAGGAGGTTATGCTCAACCTTTATAATGCACTGGTGAGGCCTCATCTTGAGTACTGTGTGCAGTTTTAGTTTCCAGGCTACAAAAAGAACATAGCAACGCTAGAAAAGGTCCAGAGAAGAGTGACTAGGCTGATTCCAGGGCTACAGGGGTTTAATTATGAGGAAAGATTAAAAGAGCTGAGCCATTACAGTTTAAGCAAAAGAAGATTAAGAGGTGACATGATTGAAGTGTTTAAAGTTATGAAGGGAATTAGTACAGTGGATCGAGACTTGTATTTTAAAATGAGTTCATCAAGAACACAGGGACACAGTTGGAAACTTGTTAAGGGTAAATTTCACACAAACATTAGGAAGTTTTTCTTTACACAAAGAACGATAGACACCTGGAATAAGTTATCAAATAGTGTGGTAGACAGTAAGACGTTAGGGCCTTTCAAAACTCGACTTGATGTTTTCTTGGAGGAAATAAGTGGATAGGACTGGCGGGCTTTGTTGGGCTGAATGGCCTGTCTCGTCTTGAGTGTTCTAATGTTTTAACAAAAAATATATATGCATATGCTATAATTAGAACACACACCAGAATGACTAGAAAGGAAGAAAATTAAAAATAATGAAAAGTTCTGACAGTCAAAGTTACAGTGAAGCATTATGCAGGCTCGTTGCTTTTGGTATACTGTAAAGGAGAACCAGTAGTGTTTCCATACACACGTCTCCTGAATAATTCATTGGCTGAAAGTGCTCAGTATTAGTGTGTCAGAGAGAGGATGTGCAGCATTGCTCATAAAGGTGCTCTGTTTTGCTTTAAACCTCTCCTTTGGTACAACCTCCCAAGGGTCCAGAGTGTGTACCATAACTGACCCTGCCCTTTTAATTACCTTATTGATTTGGTGGACCTTTCTTGAAGTGATGCTAGCAACACACTATGGAGTAGAAAATAAAAACTGGCCATCACAGAGTTGTAGAAGATGTGAAGGATGTCACTACCCACATTAAAGAAATGCAGTCTTCCAAGAAAAAAGAGCCTGCTCTGCCCTTTCTTATATATTTTCTCTGTGTTACTAGACCAGTGCAGCATGTCATTAATATAGACCCCCAGGTATCTGTAGGAGTGGATCACCTCTATATCCACTTCATGAATAATGACTGGATATAGAGTCTCTTTGGTGCAGCAAAAGTCATTAATCAGCTCCTTATTTTTGCTGTGTTAAGATGTAGAAAATTCTCTATGCACCAAGAGACAAAGTTCTCCACTTGACTCCTATACTCTGTCTCAATCACTTTACCAATATATCCCATAAACATCTGTGAATTTCAGCAAGTGATATAACCTGTTGTTATATTTATAGTCTGAGGTGTACAGCGTGAGTAGAAATAGGCAGTACTGTTCCCTTGGTGCTCCTGTGTTGCTCACATCAGTATCAAAAACACAGTCCTTGAGTCTCACAAACTGCCGTCTGTTGGACAGATAGTTCATTATCCATTACCCACCAGCATATCTCAGAGTTTACCTCTTGGCACGAATGGCTTGATGGTACTGAAGATACTGGAGAAATTGAAAAACATAATCCTCACAGCACTCCCAGCTTTGTTGAGGTGAGAATGAGCTTTGTGGAACAGGTAGATAATTGCATCCTCCATTCCAGTCTTTGTCCAACAGGCAAACTGCAATAGGTCCAAGTGGTCTGTCACAAGAGGATTCATACAGTTCAGGACCAGCCCCTCAAAGGTGCAGCTTAAGTGCAAATGGCCACTAGTTATTAGGTGAAGAGGCGCCTGCTTTCTTTGCAACAGGAACAATGCAGGACGTTTCCCTAAACAATTTTACATTACAAAAATCGTAAAATGTCACAATACAGTTTTCTCCTCCTGAATTCAAGGCAATATTCTTTGGAAGTGCTGGGGGGAAGAGGAGAAGGGACACCTGGAGAGCTTCCGTGAGAACAACCGGCACTTCCGCCACACTGGGGCGTGTCCAGGGAGGAATGCCGGGAAACACCTGGAGCTCATCCGGGATGAAATAAAAGGGGCCGTCTCCCTTCATTTGAGGCTGGAGTCGGGTGGAAGCAGGACAAAGCAGGACAGAGAGTTGAGGCGGCCCGAAGAGGAAGGCATTGTGTGGCCAGGACTGTGTTTGGGGCTCGTGTGTGTACTAGGACTTGTAAATATTGTACATAATAGTATTGTAAATAAACGTGTGGTGGTGATGAACAACATGTCCGCCTGCCTGTGTCCAGGCCGCGTCCACACCATATATAACCATTTACCCAAGTGTAGCTCCCAATTAATGGCTCAGTCACCTGAGACCTAATAAGTGTGAGCTTAAGCCTCAGTCACTTACTGAGGTATTGTATTGCTTACTTTACTTTCCACCATGTCATCTTACAGAGTTTATATCTGGTTGAACATTTTAGAGTTTATGACGTTTGGATTGATTGCTTTTGATAAATGCTTTGGATTCTTTGGATCTGTGATGAAAATATGAGGTACTGTTTGGATTTAATGGTTGAGTTTAATTTGCAAATTAAAAGTTAGAGTTAGGTCTTTGACTCTGACTAACTAATACTACTAACAAGTTAATCTTTTGCTTTTGTTTTTTTATTCCTTCATTTGATTAGCTAAGAATTACATGATAATTTAGATTTATTCTGTTTTTTCTTTGTTCTCTTTTTTGGAAATTAAAATTATTTATAATAATAAATACATAATAAATGCATGTTTGCTTATTAGTGAGTTGTCTCTTAGGACCTTGACAATGTTTTTCTGGGTTTTCTTCTTACTCCTTGTGGTATTCAAAGAATTATGAGGGAAGAATGTGTAGAAAATGAATCTCTTTATGCAGATGACAAGGTGCTTACAGAGCAACACAGCCAGACTCTCAGGGCCATGGAGAAAACACCATATGAAAGTAGGGGCCAGTGTTAGAGGAGAAGCTGATCATGGGATGAGATGATAGAAGATTTACAAAAGAGATAAGGAAATGGTCACAGATAGTAATTTTATTTGAAGAAATGTTACTGAGGGCAATACCCAATCATATAAAAACATCCAAGGTATGAATAGTAGAAAAAAAATAACACGACACTGTAAAACATGCACTGGTTAGTCCATATATTGTTGGACATCTGTTTTCTTTAACATTTTTTTCTGCTCTTTACCATGCATTAATACACAAAGCTGAGCTGGCCGTCTTCAAACAAAAATCCCCGTTTGATTCAGGTTTCTGTGGCTGTATTTATGCAAAAAACTGGTACACTTGGGAGACACCTACTACATTTTTTCATGACATATTCCCAGTTATGAGACTAACATGAATGCTCTCACTTCTTTTGGAAATTGGACTAAAACAAGGGGGCATATTATAAATTTTCAAAAATAAAACATTGACTAAACACTTACTGCCACTGATGTTTTTGCTAAGAAAAGGCAACATATTTTTGTCATACACTCACTCTCCTTTTGTCTTGTAACATGCAAGAAGTTGATGGTTAAAAATGCCCAGGCTTTTTACAGCAAATAATGTGATCTTATACTTGTGTTAAAGGGTTGAAGAGTGTTCCACTTAATACATGTGCAACCTTCAAACTCTGTTGAACTTTGCAAAATAACAGAGTTTAGTTTTAGTTTGTTATTGAAAATGTCTGTTATAAATTTGTGAACTATTGTTTCATTTCTCTCTAGTGGAAAATGAGAAAGTTTAAAGACACCAGGCAGCTAACTATGTCATCCTCCCAGTGATACAACCCCTGCTGTTTGTATGCCCTTCCCAAGTGTTTCCTGCAGATCACAGAAGCACTTACGCATGGAAATGACACTTGCTTTCCTGCTTGAGGCAGATTATCTGAGGAAAGCAATATGTTTTGAGTACCAACTGCTTTATTGCTTGAAGAAATACATGTAGTTTGACATATAGCTATAGCCAACACCCTCTTTACCTTTTCAAACTTTAAACAGATTAAAGTCTAAATTTATATAAAACAGATAATGATTACTGTATTTCTTCTCATAAGCAGCAAGTAGTCTGAAACAATACATGTTTGGCAACATAAAAAAGAGTTTCTTGGAGGTTTTCTTTAACTTAATTATTGATTTAGACAGTTTAGTCATAAAACATGGCAACAGTGTTATAGTGCAATCAATCCAGAGTTTGAAGATAATTATTTAGAATCATTACAGTGCATGTCGGTGTATAATGTTATGTGAGGCTTTGTCCTTACTCATTTTAAATGACCACCATTTATCATAGTCTAATGTTCCTTCATTAAGCTACATTTACAAAAACAATGACTGCATGTCACCACAATGAATCTCTATGATATAGCAAATATATAAATTTTTTAACTTCATTTCCAGCTACAAACTTAACAAATACGGATTATGATTGTATGTGTTTGACCATCAACCAAGGTCATTTTCTGCCATAGTCTGTTACTGTTTGCCATCTTCTGCAGTGTCAGAACTGCTGTTTGCTACTTACCTGATGATTCTTTCTTGAACATCCATCTCTTATACAAACATCTGCTTCACTTTTCTGCTAGTATTAGTAATAGCAGCAAAAGTATCTGATGGATTGCAGATTTCTTTGCAAACACATTGGTGTTTATTGCTCTGTTTGAACAATGATATTATGTTATTTTAGGCTTAGAACTATATTTTTTGTGTTTCATATATAATCCTTTGTATTTATTTTGATTGCTTTCAGCTGTGTGTATCTTTAAGATTAGGGTATGAAATGATCAGATAAAAAAATGTGTGGGATATTGGAGCATCTTTTGCTTGCCGTGATAACCAAGAATATGTCAGAATACGTAATTACATCTGATTTTCATAGAAAACACAGATCAGTTTACCTGTAATACTACTTACCCCAATTTCCATGCCATTTATTCAGTGTCTGAAACCCAATGAAAAACTTCAGACCTTTTTCTCAGTTTAAATAATATATTAGAGAGTGACATGATAACAAAAGTGAAGATAGAATTAGACATTTCTATCATTGACTGTAAGTATTAAAATTAAATGGACTACTATATGACAGTATGTACAGTAAATATGATATTGTGCCACAGCAGTGACTAAAATGTAGCTTAAATGCAGTAAAGAAATATTATGAAAATTAGTATATGTTGTTTAGCAAAAAATACCACAGCCTAAAATTTAAAATTTAAGGAGTCACATCCTAAATATATAAGGTAGTTCAACAAACACTGTTTTCTGATATAAGCTGAATGATATAAGAGTGTCAACTGCAGGATTTTACAACTGTTCTATGTGTTCCCTGTTTTATGGAAATGTGGTCAAATGAAACTTAAACTATTAACGTGACAACAGTAATTGAGGTTGACCATGCATCTGACGCAATATGAAACCTTGTCAGAAAAAGCTTGAAAAAATCCTTAAAGATCCTTCTGTTAGAATCCTGTAGCCTTATGTATAACGCTGTGCATATAATTCACACTAAAACATGGTGTATAGGCAAAAGTAGATATGTGTGTACGTCAATTTCCATGTACTTCTGCTACATAAATCCCAGTCAGAGTAAAATGACAAGCATGTGTGTTCGCCTGCTCGCCCCCACCCTGACTCCTCCAAGAATTCTGCGTATTTCAATACGAAAATCAATATAAATATCACCTTCCATTCAGTGTTTGGTTAAAAGGCAATAGCAAAAGCACATGATCACTAGAAGAATTTCAGCAAATGCGAAGTGGAGGCAAAGAAAAAAGTTCAAGTACAGAAATTTAAACAGTGCCCAAAATAAAAAAAGAAGTGGTCAGAAATCACAGTCGATAGGAAAAGGCGAGTCGCAGACCACCATTTGTTTATTCTGTTTCAGACCCCCATGCCAATGACATGATGGTGCTGCTGTACCAAGCACGTCTTCAGGCACTGGCAGCACACACACCTGTGCCTTGGTAGCTGCTTGGTGACCATCTGGCTGTGCGCAGTTGGATGCTGTTCGGAGTCACAAAATGCAACAGTGGATCCTGTAAGGGATGTGGCCAATGAACTAAGGATTATAAGGGCTCTACTATGTGATATTGATCACAAATTAAATGAATTGCTTAAAAAATAAATGCTGCCTCTGATTACCTGTTTTTACATTCTGACAAAGTTGTAATGCTGTCTGATTTGACTGATCCTTTGGTGGATCAGGGTCAGGTTCATCATACAGCATCTCTTCAGGTATGGGCAAGCCACAATTGTGTGCCATATTCCATATGCAGCACGCTACATTCTTGCACAATGCAAAACACGTTCTGTGCACTATACAGCATCACATTAATAGAGTGGAAATGCTTTTTTTCCATCCATCTATTATCCAACCCACTATATCCTAACTACAGGGTCACGGGGGTCTGCTGGAGCTAATCCCCGCCAACATAGGGCGCAAGGTAGGAAACAAACCTCGGGCAGGGTGCCAGCCCACCGCAGATGCTTTTTTTTTTTAAATAAGCAAATTCATTCTCTGAAGGCACCTTTATAGTGTAGCATTGGCACCGAGTGCCACAACAAATCAATTCTCTGCTCTTTATCCTTAAAAGGACTGCTTGCCTTTTGCTACACTAGTTGGAAAAAGCACCTGCGATTGTGCAGAGCTGCCATTTTTATAGGTACTACTGCTGCATATGACGTAATGCCAGCTCATTGTTTTGCTGATTCATCTCTGGCTGATATAACTTGTCTGGTGCCGTTGCAATAGCAATGTGCATGCAGTCGACTACTCCGATTACATTTGGAAAACAGGATATTGCTGTGAATTGCTCTTTGATGTTTCTCAGTTCAAGTACAGTGTAAGGAAATCTTATATATCTGAATGACAAACGGATAATACCATCCAACACAGCTGGTATGGCACAACTCAGGGATGACTGAGAAATACCCGATCAGTCAGCAAGTTCACATTGAAAAGCTCCTGTAGCTACAAACCTGAGAGTAGACAGAACTTGCAAAGGAGAAGGTACAGCACAATTTCTTAAAGTCTGCCTTTGTAAAGCCGGACCCAGTTCAGCACACAGCTGAAAGGATAGCTCTTGGAAATTGAAATCAACTTAGAGGCCAGTCATCATTATCTTTAAATACACACTCTCTTCAGATTCTTCCTTTTGTGATGTCTTCTAACAACGCTAAAGCAGCCATGGTAGTTGGAACAGTTTGGCCATTCCGTGCACCATTATATTGATTACAGAATGATTACAATCGAGTGAATTAAATTTGTAAATGATATGCTGTTAATTTCGGTGAATTTGATAAAACCCGCATCATAGATATGAATCCAAAAAAGTAAAGCAGACCACAAAAAATTGTAGTACTGTTTTGACGCTGGGTGCCACCAGTTTGCAAAACCAAGCAGAAACTTGCGTACGCAAGGGGGAAAGCTGCCATGAAAATTTGCGTGGCTTTACGTCAAGTTCGAGTACATCTCGAAGTGTGCACGGAAACAGGTGTACGCAGCATATTTGTGTGTACACACCATTTATACATGAGGCCCCTGATGTCAAGGATTATCTGGCTCAAAAAACTTTGCTGTTTTGCATCATTTGTCATAAGATTTTTTCACACCTAGTCTTTTCGAGGAGTTGTTTTGAACTCTGATTTCCCCTGCAGTCCAGTTTTGTTTAGGTAATGTTGGAACACGGCAATCTCACTGTGGTGCACGCTCAAACAACTGAACCTAGATACTTTAGAAAGGGTGGTCTTGGCACAGTAACAGAATATAATCTGACATGAGACTGTTCTAACTACGGAAAATACTGTGCATTATGGGTATAATATACTGTATGTGTCCAATGGTGTTCCCTCAATGTAATCGCTGCCACATATCTAAAAATGTAGCACAAAACAGAATGCACAAGTACCAGTCAATAAGTGGAAGTCTAGCACCCGATTCAGGTTTTGAGCCTCTTTATCTCTCTCATTAATGTATAGCAGCTGGCCTTGTTAAAAAGACGTGTAGTCTCTCTTGTGATTGGGTCAATCAAACCCTCCCCTACTCTTCCATTAATGCTCGATTCACCAAGATGGATGAACACATGCTTACATTAGCACTTGATCTATCAAGAGGAAATTGTGGGACATCAATAAACTTAACAAATGGAAAACTGGGTTGCGAGAAGATCAAAGGATGAGAAAACCTGAATTTGTAAGTTACTGGATGGTTAGTATGCGACCTAATATAATGAAATGAAACTTTCTTCATACATCAACTGTCTAATTGAAACTGAAACACATTACTGTATGCCTGCAGCAGAGCTCTAGATAAAACATGTCCTTTTCTATCAGATAATAGGCATTCTGCTCACAATTCTGTGTTTGGTATTTAAACTGCAATTACATGTAAATGAGGGTGTACACAAACGCATCTTTTGTCGACCTTACGCAACCAAACTAACTGGAGATTGAAACAAAGTAAATAATTATCAGCAAACTAATTGTAAACAAACAAACAAATAGACTGTAAGTGTAACAGGAAGCCTGAGTAGCCTGAGTAGGTAAAAGCTAACGGGTGCCCTACTAAAGTATGGATCTTCTATTCTTGTATTCTTTGAAAAATGCTGCTTAAATTAAATACGTTAACAACTTTGATAAAGCAAATACTTTCGTATTAAGTGATGCACAGTAAACATAAAAAAAGCTGTTTTTTTTTTGCAATCAGCCACTTAATTTTTGTAATAGCTACCAGGATGCATCATGTCGAAAACCAACGGATCGATAAATACCACATACAAACAATCAGAAACAAAAAGAGGCAAAAATAAATAAGAAAGAATACTCTTCTGGAAAAAACACAACAAGGAGCAGCACAGTGTTTTTATTTAACAGTTTAAAAAAAAAAATAGCAAAAAGCTAACACATCACCAGCTGTAGATCACCTCTTTTAAACATTAAATGGGGCTACATGTCACAATGTCACAGCGATGGGTACACAAATCTCTTAGACGTCACCTCAACAACCTCTCTGGTAAAACAAAGAAAATACAAAAGACGGCAGAAGAACTCCAAAAGAGAAGTGAACTGCAAAGCTAAACCTCAGTATTGATAAAAGTAAATACAGCGCTCCACTAATGCATCTCTCACCCTTATAATTCAAAATAAAAATAATGTGATATGTGAGAACTTTTTTTTTTTACCATTAATCACTTAACTTGTATAATATTAAAGATTAGCTCAACAAGAACTATGTTATACACTTCATGTTAGTGACCATTTGTATTTTATCTTTCTATTGACTGGTATTTTTACTTTATTTATTGTGACGCATGGGCATCTGAGGATCACTTTCCAGTCTCTAATAAGGTATGCAATAACCGCTGAGACAAGAAGGGGTGCCAACACTAACCATATCATCTCTTTTCTACTCCTTAGTCCTGAGAAGCCACCCAAGGAGGAGTCAACAACCACGCGCCTACTTGATTAAGCCACATCCCATTTGGTCGGGACTGTATAAATCTGAGGGTTCTCGGAAGATGGTGTCTTAGTTGGAGATACTATATCCCGCATGAATGAGAATTTTGAAAATCCATTGAGGCTTAAGAGGCAGCTTTTACATGTGTTTTCTATTACACCACCGCACACTTATTTTGGTTTAATTTTCTGTACATTGTCAATAAATGGGCCCCCCACCTTTTCTTTGGTTCTCTGCTTCCTTATTTGCCTTTCACACTATATGTAATGCAGGTGAAAGGACTGTAAATTAAAAATTAGGTTTTGATAGATTTGTTTGTTATCGGTATCCTGAACAGGATTTGACAGCTGTCAGCATGATGTCTCAGTGTGTTTGCTTATTATTATTTTTTTATTTCTAATTGGCCAACTTCTTTTTTTAAAGATTCTCTCTGTCAAAGACCTCTTTAATTGAGCTCAAGACACTGTATAGTGTGTAGACTATAATGATAACGTACTGTAAACAATTTGGTCAATTCTTACCATGTTAAATTAACTCACTCTTGACACAATGTGAGCAGGGCCATATCTTCAATTTCTTAAAGCATTAGAAATACTGATACATTTACAAATCCACATGGAGCTCCGTTTTTCATATATATATATATATTAGAAATATATTATTTAATTTCATAAAAGTAACATTTACATACTACCTTTTTAAAATATGTTAACATCTTCTTTTAAATTAACCCCTGTGGTCCCAAATTCACATTTTTGAAAGTTTGTAATTTGGGCTGTTCTTGATAATTACCTTTATAGATGTTTATGCATTTATACACTGTATATAAAATATCTACTCTTAATGTCTACTTGAAGAAATTCAACAGATATACAGTAATTTCAGTTACGTTGTGTTTTAGTCATAAAAACTTAGCAGCAAAAATTGTTTTTAAAATGAAAACTGGCAACATTACTTTCAGCATAAATGTAAATAGTGGAAATAACATCAACAGAAAATCACATTTCCCTGCTCCTATTTAATTTTCCTTATCTGTCTCCTAACAAAGATTTTTCCCCACAGGTATCTTGTCTCTATCCAATGACATTTAAATAACTTTAACTTACATAAGACATGACCTTTTAAGTCTATAATCTAAAATATTTGCAAAACAGACAGTCTATTTTAATGCAACCTTTGCAAAGCATGAATAAACCACTTTGCTTTTAAAGATAATTTTAATCAGCCAAACAAAAAGACTTTGGATACTTTTTGCTGCAGATTATACTAAGGTAATATTAGCATACTGTACGGAAAGGTAAAACAATCAATAGGCCAATTTACATATCATTAAGGAGAAAACAAAAATATAAATTTGAACAATTTACTTTGTAGAACTTGAAGGTTTTTTGCTATGATTTATCTTCAGTTCAGTATCTTTAGCAAATTTGCTTAGCATTCTATGGAAATTTTGCTGAATGCAGTCACATGTTAAGTTCTGCATCTTTCTTTATTGAAAATGATGTAGAGATAAAAAATCTCCTTTGAAAAACTTTAATAAACTGCATTATAATATGATTCAAGTCTAATGTGATCGATATTCCTATACAGAAAATTCTTAAAATTTCTTAAAAACCATGGACCCTTGTTTAGAAAAAGCACCTTATATTAAAGAGTGGACCAGATTTGAATGCAGAATTGATTTTAGTAAGTTGATTTCTTACTTCTGTTTACTTTGAATTGAATTCTATTTTCACTTGTTATATTCACAAATAAACTTAGAACTTTAGTGATTGAACAGTTGATATGTAAAATGCAAGGACTGTTCAAAGTGAAACTAATTGTTGTTTTTTTCATTATCAGCACAAAACAGCTTTCACGGTGATCTGATTTAGTCCTTGGTAGCTTTGATAGACACTCCTTAAATTACAGATGTTGACAACTTTGATAAAGTGAATATTCTTGTATTAAGTGATGTGCAGCGAACATAAAAAGGATGTGATTTTTTTATTTTGCAATCAGCAACTTAATTTTTGTTTTCTTAACAATTCAGTTAATAGCTGATGCCAGGATGCATCATGTCAAACACTTCAATTACTTATTCAAAGACAGCATCCCCTGTTCCAATAATAAGATTAATTTTCTGAACAAGGTATATGAGATCTTTTCATTCGTACTCTACAAGAGATCTCTAATAGTAACATTCAAATAACATGATTGAAAAGAAAGGTCAGTGAGGGAAATTGCCTTTAATCTTTTGTTTGAAGCTTACACACAAATCTAAAGAAAAAAAATGACTTTTTATAAATTACATTAAACTTCACAAGCAAATGTGTCATTGAATTAATATATGTTTGTAGTGATTCATGGTAACCCTGTCACAATATGTTAGATTAAAGCTTGATTTATATTCTACACCAAGGAGGCTTAAAAGTTATTAAACTTTCAATCATTAACCAACAATATGTTGACCACCCAGTAACGGTGCGGAATGGCATTGGGATGTGTGAAAATCTTGTCAGTGTCAGAAGGCAGGATCACTCAATGAAATGAGTTACTGCGAATTGTACCTTCATCTGTTTTGGCGTTTGCTCTGAAAGAAATGTTATTCAATAAAGTAGTGTCATTAAGTTAAAGGCTGAAGTGGCCAGTGCATGGCTTTCTCCATATTTACAACATATCTATGCTGTCAAGTTACCAAAATATATGCAAGATGCAATAGTACGGTAGTTTGTTTTTCACATTTGAGCCTGGTTTAAAAGCAAAAAAAAAAAAAGTATGTTTTATGGAACTAAAAATCTGATAAAATTGACTGGGGCTGTCAAATGATTAAACATTTTAATCACAATCAATTGCAAACTATTACTTGATTCGTTTTAATTTATTACATGGTTAACCAAAGTAGCTTAGCAATGTCCAGTAATGCCCTGTGAGTGTAACTGCTGTACAAATTCCTAGCTGCTCAAACTGTCAAGACCTGGGTGCCTTTCTTATAAATCCTTGATACGTGACACAATTGTCCCATGTAAAGGTAATTTGTAAGAACTGTCAGACCTCACTGAATGATGTCCCTCAGGCCCGCATCTTCAATTATTTTGCAGTCTGGTAACAACAACAACATTTATTTTTATAGCATATTTTCATACAGATAATGTAGCTCAAAGTGTATTACAAGATGAAGAAAGAAAAAAGAAAAAATACCAAATCTATTGATCCTTTTTGCAATAAATAGTGGTAGCCAATCATTTAGATTTTGTTTCATTCATGGACATGAGTTGTACATTCATTGTACAATGGATTGTATTCTTCTGCGGATCTTGCATGTTTTGCTCTTGTGATAAACCAAGGATGTTGCGCTTCTGTGATATTTAAAATTGCCTGCACAAAGTTTACAAGCCTCAACAGTTTTTCTGTACAAAACAACTAAGTTTCATACAGCAAAGTTTTAAATTGAAAGCAAGCATTATCACGACCATCGTTAACAGAAAAGCTTACATTGGGGATTCCCAAACTTTAATCTAACCTATATAACTTCCCTGGGTGCAAAAAAGGTTTGAAAATAACACTGATATGCATGGATTGGAGTCTGAAGCTGAACTGACTATAGTTGGAAAAGATGGTGGTTTTAACTGTCGAGACAGCAAGTGGCGTAGTGAACCTGGAAGTGACTTGCTTCTGGGTGCCGAAACCGGAACTTACTTGCTTCTGGGTGCCGGTTCCGGATGTGACTTGCTTCTGGGCGCCAGAACCAGGAGTGACGTCTCCAGGGTTGGCTCACACATGTTTTCCCTTTTTTTGTCTGCAGAGACAACAGAAGACAACAGAAGAAAGTTTAGTGCACCCTGCCACCTCCTGGCCTAGCGTGGAATTACCCTCACTTGGTCCATACAACTCCCTCCTATTCACTCATGTGTGACACCACCAATTTTCTTTGAGTAATGGAAGTTTTGCCTTTACTTCAATCATAATGAATAAAAGCCAAAAAAGCAGAAGTGATCAGACAGCTACTGAGGCTTCAAAACAACAAGAGAGATATAATCCTTTAGTAAAAGCACTTTCAAGATGCTAGAAATAGATTTTGTTTCTGTCTTTCATCTGAATGAGCCCAAACTAGTAGCTGAGTCCATGAAGGAGGATCCAAAGAAGGTAACCCCATTCAATTGTACTGGAATGATGGAAGCAAACAAAGTTAGACTGAAAATGAAGAAGATGAGGTTGTGTTAACCGAATTTTCAAAGCAAAATGCTGAAATACTAAAGATAATTTTTTCTTTCTTTTTTTTTTTTATTCTCTTAAATCCTAACTGCCTCTCTAAGGATTTCGATTTCCTCTGGTACTGTGTATTAGAGAAGTGCAATAAAGTTAAGTAGATCTAATCTATTTTTGCACCACTGAACCCAAATCCATCATAATGTATATAACAAATTTGTCTTTTTATTAACTAGGTCTCTGGGTTAGCTTTTTTAAGAAGTTAATAAATTCCTCCTCTTTCAGTTAGGCAACTGTGTACATGTTGTTGGATAAAGTCATTATTTAAAGAATCTGGTCATAAATTTCCATTTAGTGCCCCGTTAAAATTTCGCATTAGAGATGCCATCTAACAATAGGAGACAGAACTGAAAATAGTTGCCAAAATTATCCACTAAACCCTTTTTGGATTTATTATTATTATTACGATTATTATTACTGAACTGGCCTCAGTATAAATGTTCTAATTTTGGATGGCTTTTTATGCACAAATGGCAAAGCAGCGGTTCATTACAACTTCAGTTTAGTTTCTATAGTTCAAGACTGCCCTTTAATTTGAACATTTTAATTGGTCTCTAAAAACAGATTTATAACCAAAAACACAGGGACCGTATAAACAACCAAAATGCATCTATGTTCTTGAAGGGATTTATTTAAAATGACACACTTATAAAGCAGATACATTGACAGTAGTTGTTTTTAGTGTTTGAGATAAGCTGTTTACACCTTTTTGTTTAAGATAATGAAGCGGCAAAGGGTTGATTAAAATGTAATTACTCTTCTCTAATTACTCAACATTATTTACATACAGCAGACATTCCTTTTGACTTTTATGTTGTACATATGTAATGCTTTACAAAGCAGTTACATATAAAGAAAATCAATAGCAATATTGAATGACCATATTTCCACACATTTTATTGATAGAATTGCTTTTAATTTTATCTGTTAGTCAGTGACAATACTGATGTACAATAAATATGAAATAAATAAAAAAAATCTCCTCCCAGACCTGGATCCAGGCATCTGATAGTTCATGGACAGTTTGTGGTGCTACTTGGTGGCATCAGATGCATTGATAAGTAACATCCCAGAGGTTCTCAATTGTATTTAGGTCTGGGGAACATGTAGGCCAGTCAATGGCATCAGTGCCTTCATCATCCAGGAACTGCCAGCACACTCTGAACACATGGGGCCGGGCATTTCCCTGAACCATGAAGGACCCACTGCACCAGCGTAAGGTCTGACAATGGCTCTGAGGATTACATCCCGGTACCTAACCACAGTCAGGGTACTGTTGGCATCTGGAGGTCATTTTGTTGGGTTCTGGCAGTGCTCCTCTTGTACCACAACGCAAAAAGAGCAGATACTAGTCCTGCTGCTGGTTTGATGCCCTTTTACGGCCCGGTCCAGCTCTCCCTGTGTAAAGGTCTCTCTCCTGGAATCAATGCTATTGAGACTGTGCTGGGAGACACAACAAACCTTTTTGTGATGGGTGTACCATCTTAGATGAGCTGGATTACCTGTGCAACCTGAAATGGCCACAGGTACAGCCTCATGCTACCAGTAGTGACAAGGACACTAGCTAAATGCAAACTTAGAGAAGAATCAGTCAGGAAGGATAATGAGAGAGAGCAGTTACCTGTGGCCACCTCCATTCCCTTTTTGGAGGTTGTCTTTTCTTGCTGTTGCCTCTGAAGCACACCTGTTGTCACTTTCATTTGCACCAAAGCAAGTTAAGTTGATTCACAATCAATTATCCTTGCTAACTTGACAGATTGACATCCCTGAACTTTATCTGACTTGTGTTAAACTGTGATAATTAAGTGTTCCCTTAATTTCTTTGAGTAGTGTATTTCCTGTATGCATTTACTTTTTAACTAATAATTTTCTAGAATTGTCTATGTGTTGAATTTCTTAAAGTTTTCAATAATTAAGAAAAAAACTTCTGAAACACTTATGATAATCAAAATACATTAATTGAGCTTGATTATTCAGAGTATAATGATACTGCAGCAAAGCCCCTGCTTTGATTCAGTCTGTGGTCAAGTCATTGTGTGTTTGAAATTTACATGCTATCCATGTTCTTAAAAAGGTTTTCCCCAACATCCCATAGATAGACAGATAGAGCGTATGTTCTACAGTTCTGTGCTTAGTGATGATAGTTCCCACTACATTAACCTTCAGCCTTCAGACTCTGTCCAATTTTGATCCCCTAAATGAAAAAGTGGGTTTAGGAAATGGGTAAATGGATCACTAGATATAAAGAAAAAGACTGCAGCCAGAATGTTGCAAGGTTTATAACTTGGGTAGTATTATTGGTTTTCAGAACCGATTGAGATAAAAGATGACCACCAGATAAAAGAAATCCAGGGAGGAGCATGCAAAGAAATGCTTTAGTCAGAGAAGAAGACTCCCGAGATGCAAGTAAACAGACATCAGCAATTATTAAGGACAATGCCCTTGACTAAAATAAACCTTTCATGTGCATGAGATTACAATCAGGAGAAGGAAAAGAAGTAGAGCGTAAATTGTGTGTAGTTGCCTCCTAACATTCTGAGAGCAAATTTGACTTTTAAAATCAAGAAAAACAACTGTATTGAAGCAGCTATATGGACAGAAAGGCCACTACAAGACATTTTTTGCTTTAGGCTTGGCATAGAGAATGACAAGAAATCTGAGAAGCCAATGTGGGGATTGGGCATCAGCAAAGGGACATCACAAATTATGATTGTTTAAAAGCAAAAAGGCAACATCAAAACAAGTTACAAAATGTCTAAAAATTCCTTAAAGAAATCATAATGCCAATGTGAAGTAGAGTGATGGCTGATCGATGTTAATCAGTAAATAAAATAATTATTTTATTTGCTCTTGGCAAATGCAGTAAACATTTTGGTAAGGCTCTCACTTTGTTTTCTTTAAAGATCCCTGTTTTCCAATCTCTTATACTTACTGCATATCACGTAAAATGAACCACGCTTGCATTAAAAAACAAAATCAAATAATTTATTGACAAAGACAAGGATTATAGAAATACAGAGATACCAATGAGTTGCAGTTTGTTCTGTTTCTACCATTCAAGAAAGTTCTTTCACCAAAGTCCTTTACTAATTCTTCAGCTCTCCACTGATGATTTTACTATTGCTGTTAAACTTTCTGCATAACATGACTCAAATTGTTGTACCCAAATTTTGTGCTATAAGGTAATATCACAAAGGGACCCAATACCGTACACTGCAGAGTCCGTGTGGTACGTGTAGCCATTCCTGATGTTGAGCTATGTAAACATAACAATTGTGGTCTACCAGGAAGGTAGTTTCTAATCCAAGATACGATGGCTGCATCAAACTACGCTGACTGTAGTGTTTCCCCCTGAAACACAGGCTGTATAATGCCAAGCACATTAAAAAATATAATGCTCACAGTGTTCTTATCCACTTGAAAGAATACTCTGTTTAACAGGGACATCTTGTTTCAAATCATCTTGTTTCAAATCTCACAGCTTGGATTGCTGCTGTCATAATCGGTTTGAGTTTCATGGTTTGTTTCAATTACGATAGTATTTGTAGGACTTGTGTTGAAGAGACATTCGCCATCTGTCAAGCGTTGTAAGTATACAACCGGTTTCATTGATAACTTCACATCCAGCTTTTGAGAGTTTAAACATTCATAAACATCAAAATGTCCACTACTGAAATCGTCACCTGTGAATCTAAGATGTTTAAGAGGCATAGGCGGTTGTCGAAAGGTGTAAAACTCACATGCAGATCCATAGGTGAAGGGCTTAAGCATTTCACTCTTATAATGTGTGACGGACAGCTGGGTCCCATGCCCGGCCGGGACGCCTCTGCTGCATACGTCCCGGGGGAGCCACCATGGACAGTGCAATGCCTCCCCCGGGGCGCCTGGGGGCAGCCTCCCTGGCCGTGGGTCCTTCCTCAGTCTCCCCCGTGGCTCCATGGGACATGGAGTCCACCACAGCCCAGTTGGGAGATGGGGTGGCCGCTAGGGGGTGCTGCGGAGAGCCAGCCGCCACATTGGACGACTTACCAGCCCCACCCAGAGATGCAATTAAGACCAGCTGGTCAGGCACCTGGAGCACTTCCGGGTGGGCTATAAAGCGGGCCAACCTCCCTTCATTCTTGGCCAGAATGGGGAGGAAGAGGACGAGGTTGCCTGAGAGGAGTGGTGGTGCCAGAAAGGGTTGGTTATAGTTTTGTGCTTTGGAACTGTGTATTGCCTGTGGGTCACGGGGAAGACGTGTGCCCACGGGTGAAGAAAAGAATAAAGCCTGTGTGTTTTATATACGTGCCTCTGCGTGGTCTGTGCCGGGTCGGGCGCTATATAGCGCCTTTTACAAGTGCTATTGTGTAGTATAATTATCTCCTGTACCGTCATCAGTCCACACCTTGAACCTGTCCCAGTCATTCAGTACATAAGACACAATGTTCCTCCGGATATCAAGAGTGAGCCTGATATGGCCGTGCAATATGTAACAAAGAGAATGGAAAAGGCAGCCGCCATCTCCGGGCATGGAAACCTCTCGGTAAGTGACAGTTCTTTAATCGATGGTGATCACCTCGATAGACATGTTAATGGGGGTACGGTTGGAATAATAAAGGAAATGGGTACCTGAACAATGTAAAGTAAGTCTAAAATACCTACACAATAACTATAATCGTAATAAACTAACCATAAAACAGCGGAGAAGCCGTGGATTAAATAAAAAGGCTGTAGTTATCAGCAGGGAGACGTGAATCCCGTAGCGAAGCAAGGAAGGGAATGTAGAGACTGGAGCGACGGACGGCCTTATATAGGCAGGCAGCCAACAATGTGGGAGGCGTTGGGATGGGGGACCCAACGCCGCCTCACACGGTGACCAAGCTGCAGGCTATGGACGTATATATGTACGTAAGTAGGATTCAGTTAGCGTTGGGAACCCGCGTACCAAATTTCTTGAAGCTGGGCCGACAGTGGCATCATACCACCGAAATAAGTATGTACATATTTTCGGTTAGCGCAGGGAAGCCGCCTACCAAATTTCATGAAGATGGGGCCATAAATAAGAAAGTTCAACATGCCGGATGTTGTCGACCGTTATGACCGTTACGCGTAGAATTTCGAAATGAAACCTGCTTAACTTTTGTAAGTAAGCTGTAAGGAATGAGCCTGCCAAATTTCAGCCTTCTACCTACACGGGAAGTTGGAGAATTAGTGACGTTGGAAACTTCAATATTGCGGCCGACAGTGGCATCATACCAATGAAATAATTACGTACTTCAGTTTTGGTTAGCGCAAGGAAGCCACCTATCAAATTTCGTGAAGATGGGGCTATAAATAAGAAACTTCAACATGGCAAATGTTGTCAACCGTTATGACCGTTACGTGTAGAATTTCGAAATGAAACCTGCTTAACTTTTGTAAGTAAGCTGTAAGGAATGAGCCTGCCAAATTTCAGCCTTCTACCTACACGGGAAGTTGGAGAATTAGTGACGTTGGAAACTTCAATATTGCGGCCGACAGTGGCATCATACCAATGAAATAATTACGTACTTCAGTTTTGGTTAGCGCAAGGAAGCCACCTATCAAATTTCGTGAAGATGGGGCTATAAATAAGAAACTTCAACATGGCAAATGTTGTCAACCGTTATGACCGTTACGTGTAGAATTTTGAAATGAAACCTGCTTAACTTTTGTAAGTAAGCTGTAAGGAATAAGCCTACCAAATTTCAGCCTTCTACCTACACGGGAAGTTGGAGAATTAGTGATGAGTGAGTCAGTCAGTCAGTCAGTCAGTGAGTGAGTGAGTCAGTCAGTGAGTCAGTGAGGGCTTTGCCTTTTATTAGTATAGATTAGTTAATGTAATATTAATTTGTGGTTTATTAGTTAATTGTTTACTAATTGATTTTTCTTTACTGTTTAATTGTCCAGTTTCATGTTTAATTTTTTATACTTTAAAACCCAGGGTGTGGATCCATCAATTATGTAGGCGTGCTGCTATAATTTAAGACTTCCTCAAGCCTTGGTATACCTGTGAAGGCACTGAGGTCTGGTCCCCTTTGTCTGTGGCTCGCCTACTCTTAACAGATCTCATTTAATGAAAGTTAAGTGTTGCTAATTATTATAGTAATTTCTTCTCTTTTTTGTTAATTTTTTAGACGTTTGGAAATATTGGCAGGCTCTATTGTAGGATTAAAGTTGGACAGTTTAACATCTGTGGCAGAGCGACGGGCACTAAGCAAACTCCTGTCAATCATGAAGAATCCACTGCACTGCAGAGGAGTAGCTTCAGTGACAGACTTTTGTCACTGTCCTGCTCCACTGATAGACTGAGGAGATCGTTCCTCCCCCACACTATGCGACTCTTCAATTCCACCCGGGGGTGTAAATGCTAACATTAATTTTATTTTAATTTTTTTTCATTTTTTTTACTATTTAATTTAATATTGTTTCTTTGTATCAGTATACTGCTGCTGGATTATGTGAATTTCCCCTTGGGATTAATAAAGTATCTATCTATCTATCTATCTATCTATCTATCTTGAGAATTTGGATATTTGTGTTTGTGATTTAGGGTTCTTCCCCTTTATGTATGATTTCTAAAAATGTAATTATTAATGTTTTGGATGATATTTGGACCTAATGTAATTGAAGCAGTAAGGCTTTTTTTGGGTTTCTGGACTTATTATTTTTGCTTTGAATATGTATTTTTAAAGTTCAGTTTTGTTTTCTACTAAAAAGACTCCTTTTCTGTTTGTTATATTTTTTGATTCAATATAAGTGTGGATATTTTTGACTTGCAAGTACTTAACTAAACAATTTCATTAAATAATGTAAGTAATTTAATCATTTGTTTTTCAAAGGATATCTACAACATCATAATAATCTGCAGTTTGGAAGGATACTTAATGTAAGTGATGAGATCATCTGAAGCTCTACTATTCAGTTTATTTATGAATTTCACCTCATAACTACAACTACTAATCAAAGATGAGTTGGAAGGATCGTCATCTTATGCTTGTAACCCCAACTAGATGTCATCGTAAACGATACACTCATGCTGCTACTATCAAACTTTGACGTAAAACTGGAAATGGAAGTGTCTCCTCTCTTTTTGAGGCCAGGAAGCTCAGCTGGTTTCTTGGGTTGAAATCTTAATCTCTTTAGAACTCTTGAACCTTGATACTATAGAATGCCTCTGTAAAACATTAGGAAGTCAGTAGCTCTAAGATCAGTTCATCCAGTCTATGGCTATTGTCAGTGTCTGAACTCAATCTAGGAGAAAAATTATTACTTCAAGAATTGAATATCAGGCCGACAGCCTTCTTTCAGGAAAAGCCACATTACTTTCCGCTAAATGTTCTGGAGGACAGTGCAAAGATACTGCTAGTACTCATAGTGATCTGAGGAAGACAATGTTACACCATGTACATGAACAAAGGGACATGCAGTAAAGACAATCCACCACAAGCAAAGATCTTCACTTGAACCTGCAAGACCACACAGCACTAGACATCTCTTTAAAGGTTTAGTATTGGATATTCATGTATCTGTGCGTTCAGAAATATTTGTTGAACATAAAATACGAAGGTGCTAATAAAAAATATGCAAAATTGATATCTGGGGACAGGTGAAAAGCTCAGAATAAAAAATCTGGATTAGAGTTCAAAATAAAAAATAACAAGCGCAAAGTAAAGGTTTTAATCCAGAATATTAACACTACCCTTTCTTTTTATTGTCAATGACAGTACGTTTGTTTTTAGGAAAGATCCTTTGGTTATTAGAGTCATTTCAGTTTTAATGCCTTCATCCAACACACTTCATTGAGAAATAAGACATGAGAGAAACTAAGAAAAACACCATAGCATAAATCAAACAAACATATTTAGGGTTACACACATATTTATTTCATTTTCCAGATACACAAGGTTAGTATACCTATATACTGTCTGTCATATGTCATTCTTCCTGTTTACTTAGAAGTACATACATGCAAGTTACGATGGTTGTAACAACAGAACAATCCAGTAAGGAATTAGCTTTCCGACACACATTAAGGAATTACAAATTTCTTATATGGACTATTTTTAGGGTACACTGGAGGTGTAGCAAGGGGGTGGAGTATTTATGCATATAGTCTCCATACCTCTTTTGAATGGAGTAACAGTGATCTGAAGACACCTGTCCTTACTTCTTCCCAAGCTCTGCTCCTTCCACTTGACCCGGATACCAGAGGCGACTGCTCAGCGCTATATGTCACAGAGAACCATGAGCTAGAAGGACAGTCCTGCAATTCCTGTCCTGCCACCACTAGAGGATGCTAAAACAGTATTTTTTTTATATTTTTTGCCATCCTGTAGCATGAATATACAATCAATGTGGTTCTCCCAGTAGGAGCTCCAAACCGTTTTCTGTTTGATATTGCTATTCTTATTTATACTTCCCTTTTAACCAAAATGAAATCAAATACCTTAAAATGAATCTTCACATATAACAATAAGTACAGAAATTCCTTATAGTTACTGTAAACCTGCCCCTATGTTGTAGGAATTCTTAATCCCTCTCCCTCTGGAGTATTCACAGAGTATGCTTATCATTTCTTTGCCTTCCTATAATTATTGATACTACTAATAAAAAAATACCATTTACTCATTTGGGAATCAGACTGGCCCATGTAACAGAAGCAATTACTTTGAAAATAGAAGACAGTCTCTAGAGATAAATCTGAACCAACTTTCTTGCAGTGTGATTTTAATTGACCAAATATGATTCCAAACAAGGCACAACTGTTAGCAAAAGCCAGATCTGTATAAGTAAAAAAAAACATATTACTAATTTGAGTTTTGCATCCAGATTTTTATTCACATCAAAAGCAAAGAAAGTGTATACCAAGAAAAAATGTTTCTATATATTCAAGCCACTTCAAGAGGTAATCTCCTTGAACATTTCCCTTTAAAAAATACAGAAAAAATGTATATAATCTTTGGTATTCTTTCCATAACATATATAACAATAACAATAAAATATTGTCTGAGAAGACTAATTGCCTGAGCCTCAAGTATTAAACAAGCAAAGTATTGAGATCTCTATGTTAACTTTCCTTTTCAAACAGACTTTGAGTTAAATATGTATGAGAAAAAGAAACAAATCAAATATACTGAAGTGAACTGTAATTTATCTGCCATTGTTGAAACTATAAAAGACACAATATAAATGATTTATACATTGAAGTAACAGGATCTTTATTATGTAATTTTTTCACAGCTACAGCTTATACAATGAGCAGGCAGATAACAGCTAGGTTTATTACAAAATAAAGTACACAAATTACAAGGTAACAAGGTAGTAATTTTATACAAATAAATGAAGGAATAATTTCCCTTTTTCATTCCTACAGCTCCATTTCAGACAGAGTGACTCCAAATTTTCACACACAAACCACCAGAGAAGTAATCAAATACGTTGAAATAATAGTATACGTATCTAATGTATAATATCATTGTGAAGTGCCAGCCAGCCAGGCAGGTGAATACAGGGGTGCTGCATCATGCCAACTTGTTATCATAGCTGGTACAAGGGAGCAAATAAAGAGAACTGTTTGCTGTTTAGTTCCTGGGCCCTGGAGTAGGAGATTAATAACAGTGCCAGAGACCCATTGTGAAGCTGAATCTATTGAGAATGCAGCAATGGGTTATAAGGGGAGAGGGAGGGGACAAAGGCATGACAGTAGTGAGCAAAATACGGGCATTCAAGTTTTGGAGGTGTCTCCAAGGTGCCCAGAGAGCAGATATAGCAGTAGGTTATACTGTAGTTTAGGGCCAATGGAGAAAAAAAACAGAGAAAGACTTACCTATAATATCTAGTTTGTTGCGTCCTTCATGCTTATGTTCCTGATTTGCTACAAGTTTATATTTTTCAGATAAGAAAAATAACTGATAAGGTTAATTATCATGAAATTTAATTGTATTAATTTATAATTAGTAACGCACAATCCATGAAAACCTCCACCTATTGATGTGAAAGAGAAAGGCTAATTAGGTGTTGGGTGTGTTATAACAATGTCAGTCAGTCATTTTCTAAACGTCTTTGCCTTGAACAGGGTCACTGGGGTGCTGGAGCGTATACCAACTAGTACAGGGAAGAAAGCAGGAATAAACCCTGGACAGGGTGCCAGTCCATCACAGGTTGAGCACACACACATACACATAAACTAAAGTGCCAAAAGTTATTGGGATTCTACAAAATACATGGAACAAATCTAAAGAAGTATGTATGTAAGACTTGCCTAAAGCTTATAAATTAATACTGTGTACTTGTAAAGAACAATAATATGACAGGAAGTGCGTGTAAATTTTGTATAAAATACTAGGCTCACCCGCCTTTTAAGGCGACTGACTTTTAAGGTGACTATTTCTTAAGGCAATTCAATATGTAGATCAATTTGATATTTTATACAAACTCATTAATTTGGTTATATTGCATTTGAGCGGTATTACTTTAATACTCGTTTCTGTTATTTTTGTAATGAAATTTAAACTTTTTTTCTATATTGAGGTCGCCCTTTTGAACCCCCCTGATATTTACTACACGGTGAGGCATTTGTACTCCATCAACATTAATTATTTCCAGAGACATAATTTTGTCTATTTTTCCAGCGCATCGCGCACAAAAGCAAGGGAACGATGGGAGCACCAGAACTCTGCTCACATCATGTTGCTTTGTACCGCAAGCTGCAAGTAGTAAGTCTGTGATAAGTGGAATACCGCTACGCTTTCCAGTCATGGGACCGCTTTTATATAGTAAGAAAGAAGAAGAAGATATCGCACAGTCTGGAGTAGAAAATCATCTTTTACCTGGAAAAACGAAACTACAAATCCCATTGTGCATTACAAAATGGACGGGGCGTGTGTTAAACTCCGCGCCTGCGTAGAAACTCACGGGACGGAAGGACAATCCCGACCGCTTTTATATAGAAGGATTGGGTGCACTTTTCAAAACAATTATGTCGTAAACAAGTTTGAATAATGGCTAAATGTTAACAAATGTAGGAGAGACGACAAAAAGATATTATTTTTAAATTCAAGGAAAAGAATACAGGAATTCCTGTAAATATGTGCACATTTTCCTGCAATGCGATTGAGAACATTTATTTTCAAATGCTCTGGTGTAAATCCTAATATCCTCTTTTAGGTATCTTGGTAGGCCTCTCCTGTGAAATGTTAAAATTGGCCGTACTTGACTCCTCTCTTGCATCAATGAACACAGATACTATAATACTGCCGTACTCTTTCATTATACCTATTACATAAGGGTGGTGCTGTGATTTTAACACACTAAATGTCTTGAGCATACAGATAGGAATGAAGAATATTAGATTAGTTTTTAGGGATTATAGAAATAAGTATACATTAGTAAGGAAATGCATTACAAAAAGTTAAAAAAGAATATTGGCTCTAAAAATGAAGTACTATACTATTAACAAAGATTTCTCTTGACCAGATATGTATAGTTACTAAAAAAAAAATTTGGAAAATATATGGATTATATTCTGAAATGTCAATTTGAATTCCAAATCATAGGTGTGATTGGTATACCAAATTAAATGAAGATAGATATATTTGTTTCAGAATTTGTGAAATTAAATAAAGATGATAACTAGCAATTCCTCATTATACAAAAAGGATCATATTAATGAAATACCCCCTAATTTAGTTAAGTGGTATTTAGTGTATGGGGCACTATATAGTAATGTTTTTGGATGAAACCATTATTGTGAGGAAGCATACACTACAGCATCTGGAAAAATGTATCCATGTTTTCAGTCAGAGTAAGGCTGATAATGCATTTTCAATTAATATTAATTAATTTAATGTGATTTAAAGAGTTAGTAACTTCTAAAAACATTGTTATAAGCTATTGTGGTACCAATAGGTATAACTGGGAAGGATGTTTCATATCCATTATCTTACAGACCTAATTCATTAAATTTCAATATGTATTCATTAAAAGAGAGGGTATTGAAGAAGAAATTTGTTTCTTATTTCCTTTAAATTTATTTGCATTTTTATAATCAATATTACAGTGTTTGAAAAAAATGCTCACCTGGATGATTACTCTTCCCACAGGAGTACCATGAATGAGTGGCAAGGCAAAAAGCTGCTGGTGGCCATTTTTTTTTCCAGGGATTGTCAGTCATTTTCCTAGCAAACACACCAGAGAAAGAGTGACAAAAAAAAAAACAGGAATGAGATTTAGCCTGGTTCCTGGCTGCTAGGGGAAAAATACATTTGAAAGCATTTATAGGTAAAGCAATCTAATCTTTGTGGAGGTAAGCAGCACACAGTGTCTACAGCTATTTAAAAAAATGTACCATGTGAGGTAAAAAATATCTCTTAAACGGGTGGCTTACAGTTTGGTGAGAACAAGACATCTGTATAGTCCATAAAGATGAACATATTTTCTTTACAGAATGGTTAGAATCTGTTATTCAATAACAGATATTGGAATTTCACAGGTGTTAATTTTTAATGTGGGTGGCACAGTGGCACAGTGGGTAGCACTGCTGCTTCGCAGTTAGGAGACCCGGGTTTGCTTCCTGGGCCCTCCCTGTGTGGAGTCTGTATGTTCTCCCCGTGTCTGCGTAGGTTTTCTCCCACAGTCCAAAGACATGCAGGTTAGGTGCTTTGGCGATTCTAAATTGTCCCTAGTGTGTGCTTGGTGTGTAGGTGTGTGTGTGTGTGTATGTGTGCACCCTGCGGTGGGCTGGGGGGTTTGTTTCCTGCATTGTGTCCTGTGTTGGCTGAAATTGGCTCCAGCAGACCCCCGTGACCCAGTAGTTAGGATATAGCGGGTTGGATAATGGATGGATGATATTTAATGTAATACTTTGGTTTATTTTAGATACTTTTGAGAGTAGTAATACTAATAGTCATTCCAATTTAGTAAATATATGCTTACTACATTCTCCAGAGGCTGTCTGTGTGTGTGGGTGCATGTGCATGTTTTTGTATGAGACCTGAAGCCAATCCTGTCCTCCCATTCACGGCTGGCTTGTGCTTTAAGTCTTTTTCTCTAATGACTATTAGTGGCTCTGCTAATACAGTAACAATCAAACCTGTTATGGAAATTTTAAATTAAGAGTAAGAACTACAGACATCAATGTAATTACCTAAACCTGGGGATATTAAACTGGTACTGGGGAACCACCATGGTGGATCCATTTCTTTTTTTTTTAACTTGAATAGATATGAATTTCTTTTCTTTTTAGCTAGTAAGGAATATATACATGGATAAAACTGCAGTGGAAGAAATTTTAAATTATTTTTTGTCATATCTGTATTTCTTCATTTTGTTCCTTTTTGTTTTCTTTAGAGCTTTTCTTCTTGCTTAACTGTACCCATGCAATTTGCTTTAAATTTGAAAATTAAGGACCAGGGGTCTCATACATAAATGGTGCGTACGCACAGAAATGTTGTGTAAGAACGTTTCCACGTTCAGATCACAATGTATAAAACCTACACTTGGCGCAAAGCAAAGCACTTTTCCACGGTACCTCATACCCTGTCGTACGCAAGTTCTCCACTCGGTTTTGCAGACTGACAAACCATTGCTACTGTTCCTGTGTGGTTACCCTTTATTTCTTAGAACTACATTTCTGACACGGCTTTATCAATACACTGAAACTAACCGCATATTGTTTATTAATGTAATGCATCTGTTTGTAGATTACCTGTAACAATATAATGGCCCAGGGAATAGCCATAGTATTCCAAATACCATAACTGCTTTAGCGTTGTTACTTTTACTGCACCATCTTCTTTTTCTTTTTTCAGCTGCTCCCTTTTAGGGTTGCCACAGCGGATCATCTTTTTCCATATTACTCTCACTGCACCACTCGGAGTATTTATATTACTGTATCTGAGTGGGGAATTACAACAGCAGCTGATCGGAAAGAGAATTATTGGTATACAGCATCAAGCACACACTGCCTCAGCCACGGCAAAACGTTTCAAAGCCTTTCCTGTAGGGACCTCACGGTTCAGAAACAGTTTCATCCCAAGAACTATAAACGCATTCAATCAATTGCTCCTTGTATAACTGTTTGTACTTATAAGTACAATCACCTCACTGTAAACTTGTACTACAGTTATAATATTACACAACCTGCGCCACTTTATAAAGCGCGTATTTACATATGATGACGATATCATTTTTAAGATGAAATGCTGCAAAATGTGTTGATTATATTATACAGATAAAACTTTAACTTCATTTAAATAATCTGTATTGCTAATAATTAAACATGTGAGGACACGGTGCCACAGCACTAGCAAGTTCATGTATTGTTCCTGCCTTGCGCACTGTATATTTGCTGAGGCTGGCGCGACTCTGGAAGGATAAATGGATAGAATAATTAAACACGTACTATGAAGATATTTCAATGTTCATTATCATTGAATGTCAATGTCAAGAATCATCATTGTAAGCTTACAGATGGCTTAACGTCTATTACAGAGCTGATTGTGTTGGGTATTTGGGGAAAGAAAAGTAACAACAGGAATTGGAGGTTAGTACGTTTGAAAGAGACAGTACTGCTGCAATAAATTATTTCATCGAAGGTCGCGCATGGCGCAGCAGCATCTTGTGTGAGACATGAACAATCACTGCGCCATGTTCCCGTGTTTAATAACATCCTTTCATTCCAATCATCATGAAAATGATATCACATATACATCTCAGTATTTTAATTATTCAGAGAGCTGTAATATCACAAATGTAATGGATTCTGTGTCCTGTCGGAGACAGAGAAACAACGGAAGCACGTAGTGATTCACACACATAGAGCACATAGAAGATCAAATACAAAACAAAGCATTTAACGTGCTACTTTAGTTACGATGGGATTTGAGAAACTAGTAAATTAAATGAATTTAAGATGAAGTTTATGATGTTCTACTTTAATGACAAAATAAACAATGTGATTAAAGTGGAAATTTCGAGATTAAAGTTGACATTTCGTGCTTTTTTTCCCACTGTGTGCCTATTTTTTTTTGTCAGTATCCTAACAAGCTCAGACGGTGGGCTACAACTCGCCTTTTCACGGCGACTTTGATATGTGACTTTTATTTTATTTTGGCACTGTGTGACTTTGTGAACTTGAGCTTTCAAGTTTCTCCGACATGCTATGTCACTCGATCAACTTCCTTTTGTTGTTTATTCCACTGTTTAAATCAACAAATAGTATGTTTTTCCTTTGGTTCCACTTGGTATTCGCTGAAATTCTTATATTTTCCCCTGTGCTTTTCCCATTGTCTTTTCAAAGAACGCTGAGCTTAAGGGCTATTTATATTGATTTGCATATTCAAAGAGGCGTAATTCTGGGAGGAGTTTGGGCGGGACAGCATACGTGTGCACAAGCATTACTTTTCACGCTGACCGGGATTTATGGAGCAGAAGAACGCGGAAGTTGAAGTATGCACAGATTCCTGCATCTGGATTTTTCTGTGCGTAAGCACATTCCAGCTTTTGTGCTTAAGTCATGTTATAGTGCGGATTCTACGCACGCCATTATGCATGAGGCACCAGTACACAAGTAAAAATGTAAATGAATGGCTAAGAGTATCAGTATATTTCTTCTGCTGGGTGGATTAGCAGATGATTTATAATCCTTTGAATCATTGCAGGGGAACTTGGGCAGATTTGTGTCAGTTAAAATTTTATGTAAATGTAAGAAATTCTGCGGTGGGTTGGCAACCTGCCTGGGATTGGTTTCTGCCTTGTGCCCTGTGTTGGCTGGGATTGGCTCCAGCAGACTCCCGTGACCCTGTATTCGGATTCAGCGGGTTTGAAAATGGATGGATGGATGTAAGAAATTACATGTAGGAAATAAATATGGTAGATTTGAATACACAGTGGAAAGTCTGAAACTTGAAAGTACACTGTATGACAAGAATTTATATGTCATAGTGAACTCATCATTAGGGTTAAGAAGGCTAACAGAATGTCAGGTTATATAGCATGATGTGTGGTGTACAAGTCCAAGGAGGTTATGCTGAGGCTTTATAATGCACTGGTGAGGCCTCATCTCGAGTACTGTGTGCAGTTTTGGTCTCCAGGCTACAAAAAAGACATAGCAGTGCTAGAAAAAGATCAGAGAAGAGCGATTAAGCTCATTCCAAGCCTAGAGGGCTTGAATTATGAAGTAAGATTAAAGGAGCCAAGCCTTTTCAGTTTATGCAAAAAAAGACTAACAAGAGACATGAATGAAGTGTTAACAATTATGAAGGGAATTAGTCCAGTGTATTGAGACTACAAATTTAAAATTAGTTTAACAAGAACATGGAGGCACAATTGGAAACTTGTTGAGGATGCATTTCACTAGTAAATTTTCCTTTACATATTGAAATATAGACATATGGAATAAGTTACCAAATAGTGTGGTGGACTCTAATGACATTCAACATTTTAAAATCCAAACTGATATTGTTTTGGAGGAATTAGGTGGAGAGGATTGGCAAGCTGTGTTGGGCTGAATGACCAGGGGCCTCATGTATAATGCCGTGCATAGAACTCGCACTATAACATGGCGTAAGCACAAAAGCCGAAATGTGTTTACGCACAGAAAAATCCAGATGCAGGAATCTGTGCGTACTCCAACTTCCACGTTCTTCCGCTACATAAATCCCGATCAGCGTGAAAACTAACGCTCGTGCACGCGCATTATGTAACGCCCCAAATCCTCCCAGAATTACACCTATTTGAATATGCAAATCAATATAAATTGCCCTTAAGCGCAGCCTTCTGTGAAAAGACAATGGGAAAAGCACGGGGGAAAATATAAGAATTTCAGCGAATACCAAGTGGAGGCAAATGAAAAACATACTATTTGTTCAAATAAACCGTGGTATAATCAACAAAAGGAAGTTGATCGAGTGATAGCGTGTTGGAAAAACTTGAAAGCTCACATTCACAAATCGCACAGTGCCGGAAATAAAAAAGAAGTCACATATCAAAGTCGCCGTGAAAAGCCGAGTTGTAAGCCCACAGTCTGAGTGTCATATGAAAGCTTAATTGGGTACAGTGAAAAAAAGGCACACAGTGAGGAAAAAGCACGAAATGTCAACTTCAATCTCGACATTTCCACTTTAATCACGTAGTTTATTTTGTCATTAAAGTAGAACATCATAAACTTCATCTTAAAATCGTTTAATTAACCAGTTTCTCAAATCACATCGTAATTAAAGTAGCACGTTAAATGCTTTGTTTTGTATTTGATCTTCTATGTGCTCTATGTGTGTGAATCACTACTTGCTTTTTAAACTGGCTCTCTTCCTCCAACTGGACACAGAATCCATTACATTCGTAATATTACAGTTCTCTGAATAACTAAAATACTGAGATGTATACGTGATATTATTTTCATGATGATAGGAGTTAAAGCACGTTATTAAACATGTGTTTCACTTCGATGAAATAATTTATTGCAGCAGTACAATCAGGGGCGGCTCTAGGCTTGTGGTGGCACTGGGCAGAGGAAGAATCGGTGGCTCCTTCGCCCGCCCGTCAGTAAGGTTGCTTATGCACAGTGGATGGCTACGTCCGTTGCGGACACTGCATAGCCGCCTCGTGCTCATGACACAAACATTTAACTTTTGCCGAAATTTGACGCTGTGTTTTTAGCTGTGTTGTTATTTTCTCTTTCTGTTTTATATTCAATATATATTGGCGTAGCCGTCACTGCAGTCAGTGCTTTTCTTTCCCCAAGTAACCGATCGCCATACAATCAGCTCTGTAATAGACGCGTTAAGCCATCTGTAAGCTTAGCGCCGATTCTTCAAAACGTTTAAAGAACATTGAAATATCTTCGTAGTACATGTTTAATTATTCTATCCTTAACGACACTCCCAGTGAAGAATATAGATTATTTAAATGAAGTTAAAGTTTTATCTATATAATTTAATAAACATATTTTGCTGAATTTCACCTTATAAATGATGTCGTTTCTGTTTCTGAAATTAAAACATTTTGCAGTGGCTGAGACAGCATGTCCTTGAAGCTGTATACCGATAATTCCCTTTCCGATCAGCTGCTGCTGTGATTCACACTCAGATACAGTGATATAAATACTCCGAGTGATGCAGTGAGAGAAATATTGAAAAAGATGATCCGCTGTGGCAACTCCTAACAAGAAGAGCTGAAAGAAGAAGAAGAAGAAGTGAGAGTAACAACGCTAAAGCAGTTATGGTATTTGGAATACTATGGCTGTTCCCTCTACCATTATATTGTTACAAGTTAATTACAATCAGATGCATTACACTAATAAACAATATGCGGTTAGTTTCGGTGTATTTATAAAGCCGCGTCAGGAAAATAAGGTGTAACCACACAGGAACAGTAGCACTGCTTTGACGCTGGGTGCCGCCAGTCTGCTAAACCGAGCAGAGAACTTGCGTACGACAAGGTATGAGGTACCGTGGAAAAGTGCGTGGATTTACGCCAAGTGTAGGTTTTATACATCGCGATTTGAACGTGGAAAAGTTCTTACGCAACATTTCTGTGCGTACGCACCGTTTACACATGAGGCCCCAGTTGTTCTAATGTTCTTTAGTCTTCTGTGTTGTTAGCTTTTAACTAATATAATTAACTCATAAATTCAATAATGAGCACAACATTAACAAACACCTTGAAGGAAAGTACTAAACTATTCTGGGTTTAAAACTAAGAAAAGTCTTGCTGAAGTTGTTGAAGAATTTTTTATTAATTTCTGGGTTGCCCAAAAAAAGATGAAATATAGAAATAACATTCTGCATGTAACAAGATAGCATTCCACATTGAAGGAAAGAAAAATGATGGAAGCCAAAACGGACAACCACAGGCATCTCCCAAAAGCAAGGATGATAGCCACTTGTCTGTATGCCCTCCTAACTGCTGGAGGGAGGCTAAAACTCAGCTTGTCCCTTTCCGGTAACAAGATTATATTTTTCATGAGTCCTGACATTTTGACTTTGTAATATGCTATAGTTCACTTTATGTAATACAATCAAAAAGTATAATTTGTGATTCTAAAAGGAGTGCATACATACTATAAAAAGGAGGGGCATTTTCTACATTTTCATGTGATATAATTGTTAAATGAAAAAAAAAGAATTTTGGACAGTTCAAAAATTAACACTCAACAGTTATATTGCTCATTCAACCTCTTGATATAAAGTAAATGCCAATCTTTCTATATAATACCCTACCGTGGCTGTTCATTTGTCTGTCTAGGATTCTAAATCACCTGTTGCTTGCAAACTTTTTGACCTATTGACATGAAATTTGGTACACATATACTACGTGACATCTACTATCCGCTTTCGGAGTGATGATTGACCTCCAAGGTTATTCTTTTTTTGTATTTTTATTTTATTGTAGAATCAACTATCGGCAGCGGCCAGCAGGGCAGCCATGTGGCGCATGCGTATGAGTGCTATTCTCATCCCTTCACCATCACTTCCCCTACCTCTTCATATTTTAAATCATTCTTGAGGCAGATTGAAGACTTAAGTGCCAGCTTAAATGAAAAATTAAGGAAAACGTACTAAGTAATTGAAACACAAACACTGAATTAATCAGTTTTAACGCGAAAAGATGACGACGGAAGAAGAAAAGAAGCGGGCCACTACAGTGGAGAAAAGAAGAGCTGCTCAGGAAGTAGCAAGCGCATCAACCTCTGAGCAAACAAATGCTAAATGTATAGAGAAAATATGAAAACTATAAGTCAAGTGTATTCACTGCATGTTATCATGCAGTGCACCGTTACTAGTCTTAAATAGAAGTAAAGATTTCACAGTACATCACAAAAGTTAATTTCACTGTTAATGACCCAGTGCATAAACAACTGACAGGTCTTTATCTTTAACCTGTCCTTCTTTAGTTGCAGTTTTCAGAATTGTTTCTCACACGACAGCTTCTTGCAGAAAATACATAATAGTTTATTATGCTTAAGCTATTCTTCATTTTACAGTTTTCGTATAACCCCCCACACTTAGTCTTCTGTACAAATGTTAAGTTTTAATTATGTTAGGTCAGTGGTTTTTAGATTTATAATCAGGGCCATCCTAGCGCTGCTCTTCTCACTGCAGATTGTTTTTATTTTTTAAATTGAAATACAGTATAATTAATGCATATAACACAGCTATTTTATGGATAAGTGCCACTATTATCATTTCTGTGTGATCAATTTTCAAAAATAAATTACACTTATCAGCTAATTTTTATTTCATTTTTCTGTTTAGTTTTAATAGCAGATATGTGCATAGCATTTCAAAAACACTTTACTGTATGTACTTTAGAGAGGTGTGGCGTTTAGGGCTTCTTCCTATGTGGCTTTTACACCTTTTACTTGTAACTGCATCAGTTGTTCTCTATTAACTTCGTGTTTCCTCCTTAATCCCAAGGACAATTTTAAATTGATTGGTGACTGATCCAAATTTCCCCATTGAGTGCCATTGTTGCCCTATCCAGTTTGGTTCCAGGTACTGCGATAGGCCCCAGCTCCTCCCAACTCCACATCTGAGGTAAGTGAGTTTAGAATAGAAGAATGGATTTTTGGGAATCAATGATAAATTCTTCATTTAAGTGAGTGGAACTAAGGGGGAGCTAAGGGAATTAAACCCATGTAACCTTTAGACTTGAGAACTAATCAAGTTTTGAAGGCACTGAATAAGTGGTTCCAGCTGAACTCTTTGAGTTCACAAGTGAATCAAATATGTGTGAATACCAGTGCAAATTAAGGAATATTTTAGATCCAGAAAGCGCTTTTTCATGCAGTTGTAGGACTCTGGCATAACCATGTAGTAGAAGTCAAAACATTGACACCTTACAAAATTACAGCTGAGATAAGTATTTGTGAGTAGGTGTTTCACAATATGAATAACAGTAAAAATCTAAATCTCATTAGAAAGATTTAAAGGACCCTGTGTACAGTTTGTGAATATAACAACCTGCTCAAGGATCTTTTATAGGAAAGGAAGATTAGAGACCTCATGTAAACTCAAGGGAAGAGAGAAAAGGTTAACAGGAGAAATTTAAGAGCATGCATAATGATAGAAGTAACATTACAGCCAGACCTTAGAAGATGTATGTGTCAAAGATCAATAGAGCTTATAGTGAACAGAGAACTACAAAGAGGTTAAAGGGCTTGAGATAAAAATATAGGAACAAAGGTAATAAGGGAAATCTGGGGCAAATCAATTTAGGACAGTTGTCTAATAAGGAGACACTTGAAAAGATTAATAGCAGGATAGCAGTAATCTTATCTTTCAACAAGGATAATTGGTGATAACAGGCTATAACTGATGAAGATCTGCTTTTGTTGAGGGTTTTAGAATATTTTTAATAGTATGTCAAACACAAGAGCTTGGGGGAATGTTTTGTGGGTTTTGGGGAAAGCAGACATGTGGGGAAGACTATGGCTGTGACACCATTGCTAACACACGTTTCATTTTTGTCTTTAGAATGAAGGAGAAATCCTCAAATAAGATGTGATATAACTGCCGTTGTGACAAGTCAAGCCCCAACACTCCCAGTCCTGCCAGTATTTAGCCACTGTTCATTATTGAACTAGCTTCTGTGTAGGATGGACCTTTGCCAGAAAGCTTATTTTTTGTGTTGCTACTGTGTCCTTATTCCTTTTTTTTGTCCTTTGGACGCTATTAAAAAGGGAATCCTTCGGGACCACAAAACTCATTATGACCCTGTCTTATCATTTTACAAGTGTAAAAACACTTGAATTGTCTTGTCAGGCTTTGATTAGCATTGAGTAATATTTGAACCTTGGAACAGCAAGAGTTTTAGGTATTCGTTATTCACAGAAATTAGTAAGCTATATACAATTTATTAAATATGCTACTAACAATAGTAATTGGAGTTACAAACATTTGTTTTTTCAAAAACAAAATTGAATATTATATTTGCAAAAATCAAAAGCAATAAATTTAAAACATTCTTTCATTCCCAGTCCTATAATAATGTTTGCATGGATCCTGATAAATAATTAATTAAATGTACTATTAACAATAGTAATTGTCATTGTAGTCGTTTGTTATTTTTAAAGATTTTGATTAACAAATGCCAAGGGCAACAGTTTTTTAAAAACCCTTTTATTCCCAGTTCTATAATAGTGCCAGTAGAGACACAATGGACCCCATGAGAATTTTCTAACGATTTAGATTAACAAAATTCATGGGGATTACTTGCAAGTATTCTTTCATTTCTAACTGAATAATACTGCTTGTAGAGGTACTATAATAATAACAATAATAATAGTTATTAATTAATTAATTAATTAATTAAATGTGTTATTAAATGTTGCTATTGGTTCTGTAGAGTTAGAATTCACAAAATTCAAGGGCAAATAATATTATTTGTTTATCTGTAGGGGTCCTGTTGAACTTAATTTATTACAGTGTACCATTGAATTTCAGGATTCTTTCCTCTAGTAGTCCTAGGTTTGTGTTCTAATTGTAATATTATTTTATTGCATTTGTGGTGCAGTGTTTTATGTTTGTGTATTTAGGACAACAAACTCCCTAAGCAAACCAGAATGTTATGGATGATTTTCTTATAGCTGTTGTCTACTACTTGTTTATGGAAAGATGTTCTTTACAAATATATAATACAGATAGTATTTGCAATGGAATTATTTCCAAGTGTAAATACTAGAAAAGTTGTCTTCTATATCAATAGCTAAGACTCATCTTATAATCTCCTTTTTAGAGGAGTGGCATCTCCTCCATCCTTAACCCAAAGAAAGCAAAGGGAAATGAACACTACATTTGGTACATTGCTATTATCTACACTAACACCCCATGCATTACATGCATCCACTTGTAGATAGATCATCCACACAACTGTTACTCAGTAACCCATCTGCCACCCCCCCCATGACAACATAGAAAGAGAGGTATTGGAATTGTTAACAATCACCTCTTAGTGGTGTACTAGCTTAGAAGTTAAGTATATTAGCAAGAAACATCTGGGAAACACAAATGGATGGTTTGGGTGTTCTGGAAGTATCTAGAGAATGAATCTGTTTAAAATAATTCTGAGCTTCACCTCTGGAAGAGCTTGTCTGAAGAGGCTGGGAAAGTAGTATCTGAATGCATCCTGTTCACAAGTTCAGTTACAGACTTGCAAGGAGATGTGAAAATAACATCAATATTCACAAAATACAAAACAGAAGGAAGCCCATATATGGGAGAAGTTGAGTTTGATCATAGGGTTACCTCAAAGAGGTTCTCACAAACTATTCAATAACACAGATGGATATGTGGGAAGTTGCCAAAGCTTTGCACATTTTGGGATGAGGAAATGTTGACATTGACTGGGGATTTCTCCAGGAGGTGGAAGAAATAGTTTGAGGAATTTGATAGGCCTGTGGGAAGAACCCAGTGAGTGTAGCTTAATTTCTGTGGGCAGGTGAAGTTCAGGCAAATATAAGACAGCTGTGCAGCACTACTGGGTTAACTTAGGATATAGTGATGAGCTTATTAAAACAGAAGGACCCCAGAATTGCTTACCTAACACCTTCACAGGTTGATGATCATCTACTATTGATCAAGAGAAGCCACTTGAAGAATATAATGAGAATGTGGATAGAGCAGAGACCTTCCCAGTAATAATTCCCTCAGAGAAGACCCAAATCACAGAGAAGGGTTTTATATATATATATATATATATATATATATATATATATATATATATATATATATATATATATATATATATGGGAGCAGCTGGAAGTACATGAAAACTGTTGCTTTGGAATAGGTGGCATGATTTCTCCAACTCAATGTTGACACCACACCCCAGAATAAAAATAGTGGATGAAGAGATAGAGTGAGTGAGTAAGTAAGCGAGTGAGTGAATGTTCTCCAAATCACGGTTGTCTAGTTGTTTGAGTTTTTTTACCCTTGTTGGTTACAAAACCAGCTTACATTTAGATTTGATATCTAATGGCCTTAAGATAATCTTTGCCACTTAACATAAAAGCTGAGCTTTTTAAATTATATTTCTATTAAGAAAGATCTAAAAAGGCACAACAATAAGATTGTTAAGTATTTCAGTGTTTTGTGTTTGTGTTCTGCTTTGTTTTAATTCCCCTACTTCTCTTCCATGCAAGGTAATTATAATATTTAGAATAAAAATGCCCACGGGATTGCTTGTGAAATGTGGCTGCCACTGCAGTGTCTCTTTCATGATTCTTCTTGTTAATTGTTTTGCTACAGACATTATTGCCAGGCAGAGAACAGACAGTGAGCACAAGGAGCCCAGACAGGATTCCTGCTATTCAGCTGAAGTAATGGCCAGGCACAGAGCCAAAATCTGGTAACTGCAATAAAGGAAGGAGTGGACTTTTTGCCATTAGTTTCTTGGAGGCCCATATGCATAATCATTTGGTTGACAATCGATACAAAGATTGGTCTGTTTAGGTTTGCCAACAGTTGAGTTATGGTTCTTTGCTTAATGACCAAGTGTTTAAATGATTGACCAGTCTTACAAATGAGACTCAAAAATTACATTCCCAAGTAGGGTTCTGTTAACAAAACTTTAGCTGGGGTTAACAGTCACTGAGAAAGCAAGTCTGTCTGTCTGTCTGCTGCATCTTTAACACTAGAATTACCAGAGTCTACGAAAAAACTTGTAGATCCAGCCCACCTTAAAACCGTTCACACTTCTCCGCCAGCTTCTTTTGTCCTGTAAATGTGCCAATTAAGACGAGCAGCAAGCAGCCGGCTATTCCATCCCCACCATCGCAGAACGTTCACTAAGTTCTCCCAGCTCATGCCTTGATTGATTACCTGGGACTGAAGTGGAGTTTTAGAGTGGAAATAATAGATCGTTATTTGGAACACACGCATTTCATGTTGGTTCCGTTTCTACAGTAATCTGTGTAAACACATTGTTAAAACATAAACTTTTTCATATTTTAGTAATAAACGTTACAAAATGGAGGCATAAACTATAGAATGTGTAAAAGCATTAAGTCCAAACGTCAAATAAACACTTTCACAAAAGGCTGAAGGACATTAAAACAGCTTCTGTAGCGCAGTGGTAAGAGTCACTGACTCTGTGCAGTGGGCTGGCAGTGCTTTAGAGACCTGAGTTCAATTCCCCTCCTGGGGAGAGACTGTTATATTTTTTTTTTCTTTTTAACATCAAAACGGACATAAACTTTGTAAACTGGTATGCACTGTCAGTTAATGAGATTGTTATATATTCATGTGGGATGCTCCTTTTAAAATATTGTTTAACAATTGAGACTGCAATTAACATGAACAAGTGTCCTTATAACTGTTACTTTTAAGATCCACACAGAAAGAGCACTGCGTAATAGAGAGACAGACAGGCAAAGAAGTCACTAGATACTGTATATAAATAAACAGGGAAGGCAAATGTACTGAAAGAAAAAAAAAAGATCAACATGTGCCTT
The DNA here is from genome assembly GCF_016835505.1 of Polypterus senegalus. Lineage (NCBI taxonomy): Eukaryota > Metazoa > Chordata > Cladistia > Polypteriformes > Polypteridae > Polypterus > Polypterus senegalus. The sequence continues at coordinate 58,757,729 of NC_053160.1, forward strand.
GGTCCTGCTTGCACTGAATAAGCTCATGCGCTCTAACCCCTCCCCTCAACCCACGATCTGAGTCTAAGTAACTGCGCAAGTACAGACGCAAACCAAGTGTAATCAAGAGTCGCCGGTTCAATCCCCACTCACTCCTATATTTGCCGTTTTCAGTAGTAAGCTGCTCTTTGTGTTAATATTATACAGTACACACATACACTTGGTTTGCGTCTATACTTGCGCTGATACTTAGAGTCAGATCGGGGGAGGGGAGGGGTTAGAGCGTGTGAGCTTATTCAGTGCAGTTGGAACAACGCACATGTTGATCTTTTTTTTCTTTCAGTACATGTGCCTTCCCTGTTTATTCATATACAGTATCTAGTGACTTATCTGCCTGTCTGTCTCTCTATTATGCAGTGCTCTGTCTGTCTATCTGTCTGTCTGTGTGTTATGGATCTTAAAAATAACAGTTGTAAGGACACTTGTTCATGTTAATTGCAGTCTCAGTTGTTAAATATTTTAAAAGGAGCATCCCACATGAAAATATAATGATCTCATTAACTGACAGTACATACCAGTTTATAAATTTTATGTCCGTTTGAGGTTAAAAAGAAAATACATTAAATCATTTATCAATCGACACACGCTGCAGTGAGAGTGGAGATAAAGACGCTAGATAGATTGTATACAACAGGCAAAAAAAGCGACCACTTGATAACAGTATTAGCTATAATGAATGAAAGCATGAATTAATCAACAGAAATAACCGCGATCGACATTTTAAACTTAACAATTTATTTAGGAAAAAAAAGAAAAACGCCCCAGCACACAGAAAGCAGACGCTTACAGGCAGGCAGGCAGCGCGGCCATAGTTAAAAAGAAAAATAAAAGTAACACTTTCTCCCTAGCGAGTAATCGAACTCGAGTCTCTGAGACAAGGTAAGAATGCTGCACTCTGAGAGGCAAATCTTAGCACTACACCACAGAATTTGCTGTGTTGTTTTTGAACCTTTTGTGAAAGTGTTTATTTGATCTTTGAAAATCAGGCTTCACACATTCTATAGTTTATGCCTACATTTTGTAACATTTATTACTAAAATATGACAAAGTTTCAGTTTTAGCAATGTGTTTACAAAGATTACTGTAGAAACGGAACACACATGAAATGCATGTGTTCCAAATAATGATCTATTATTTCCACTCTAAAACTCCAGCAGTTGAGTCACTTCCAGATAATCAAACAAGGCATGAGCTGGGAAAACTTAGTGAATGTTCTGCGACAGTGGGGGGTGGAATAGCCGGCTGCTTGCTGCTCCTGTTAATCGGCACATTTAGAAGACAAAAGACGCTGGCGGAGAAGTGAGAATGGTTTTAAGGTGGGCCGGATCTACAAGTTTTTTCGTAGACTCTGGCAATTCTAGTGTTAAGCAAAAGACTTGTGTGCCAAAGAAAGTTACAATGGATAATATCAGTCAATTACTACAGATGCATCTTAACTACATGCTGAAACCTCCTCAACTTTCTCCAGATAAACTCCAGACTAAATCCAGATAAGTACCAGTACTGCTTTTCTTCCCACTTATATTTCAAAACTGATTTTTTCAGTCACTACCAAAGCTTGTGGTAAATCGACATCTTCATAAGACTGCAGCTACAGTATTAGTTAATTGGTCAACTTCACAATCACCCATATTCTCAGTAGTGTACAAGAACATGAGCCACTTGGTGCACACTCTCACCCCTTACTTGCATGGAGCAAGTCACTCCTATTCATTAGAGAAACATTACCTGAAATCTGGAGATGCTTCGTCTTGCCCCCGCTGCATCATATTCAGTTGTAAACTGTCCAGTTGGAGATTATAGTCTGAGTAGCAAAATACCCGTGCTTCGCAGCGGAGAAGTAGTGTGTTAAAGAAGTTATGAAAAAGAAAAGGAAATATTTTAAAAATAACATAACCTGATTGTCAATGTAATTGTTTTGTGATTGTTATGAGTGCTGCTGTCATCAAGAATTTGATTATCATTATTTCTTTCAATCAGGTTCATATTTGGAGGACATGTTGTTATGAAGTTACATTCCGTGTTTGTCAACTGATGTAAAGATAACAGGTTTCATTCATCGAAGTGTTCACCACACAAATCGCTACTTGTGAATGTAAGATGTTTAACAGGCATTCCCGGTATTAACTTGTGCTAAACGTACCATGGTGTGACGTAAGGGGAGCTGACTGAAAAAAGGCAAGGAGGCGCGTATTTTGAATGAAAAGGGAGAAGACATCGAAGGAGCTAAAAAGTGAGAAGGAAAAGTGTTTAAATAAAGAGCTAGAAAGGTGAATGGAAAGAAGCAGCCAGCAGTAAAGCAAAGAAGACTTTGTAATAAGGACAGTTCGGTGCACGTAGAAGGTGTAACAATAAGATTTTTAAGCCTTATGATAATGTTCTCGCATGGAGGATTTAGAGAGACACACTAGGAGAAGTATAATTTGAACCTCTCTACAGTTTGTTCATTTTCGGGTTGTAATGTTCATCAAATTTACGTATCATCTGGTCCATTGGTGGACCGTGCATCTCACACCTAGGCCTTCAGTAGTGCTCCGTCTAAATCAACCCGCCCCTCAAAAATTATTAATTAATTAATTAATTAAAAACCATCTTAATATCCAGAAATACAGTATAAAGAGCCGCTGCATCGCAGATAGATAACTCCTGTAGCCACAATAAATGCCTTTATTGAATAGACAAACCAGGGGTGAACAAGTTCCTTTCTACTGCAGCCACAGCCGCGACACACAAAAACATCAATAATAACTCATAAACTTGCAATATTATTTAGGAAAATCGCAACATTTTACTCACCAAAAATTCGGATTATTTGTAAACAAAATCCATCCTCCTCTCTTTCCTCAAAAACAGTTCAATTACTCTGTCGTACAGATCAGTTCCATCAAAAAGTCCCTTTCTATCGCCATCGAAGCTAATGCTGAAAGTTGAACCTGCCCTGTTGTATTTCTGGCATACGTTTTAATTCGCTTTAGGGCTGAAAATGTCCGCTCGACAGAAGCAGTGTACACAGGAATGGTCACCGCCAGATATACCAATGTGAACAGCTGCCCCATGCTCTCATTCAGATTTTTCTGATGAAGGAAGTCAAGGAGATCAGTGGGAGATTTTCCTGCAAAATCATCCATGGCATACATTACAGTCAGTTCTGTTTCTAGCCGAGACAGATCAAAAACCGGTCTGTGGCTCTTGTGTTAAACAGGAGAAGGCTGCATGTGGGAAATTTTTCTTGTATTCCCTAAACTTCTGGGGTTTGAGGAGCGTGACAAATATCAGGTTTTCGTGGTCTTGAAATCTGGTCTGTGTCTGGTAAATAATATTGTCCAGAATCCTGCCATGGAGTTGGCCATAATGCACGCGAGGATCTTGTGCTCCGAGCGCTTGTGGTGCGTTCAGTGGCCTCGTAGAGTTCCTCATATCGGCTTCTATCCAATCAATGGGTCTGAATACGGTGACGTTGCCGTACGCCTGCTAGAGGGCAGTACTGACACCAACTCAAAATCTGATTGGTTGAAGCAACAGGTTAATCGACATTTATTCTGTGTTAGAGTGCCTACACAACGGATTGTGAAGGCCTCTCTGCCTGGCAACAAATGATGGCTGAAATGTGAGTGGTTAAATGCTTTAATATAAAAACACATGCCTGGACGCAGCACAACCATTGGAAAAGCTATGAAAGGAAGCGGACAGACTATTTGGAATTATTTAGTAAGTATTCATGGACAAAATATAATTAACATCAGTTTGTGATTCAGATATTTTTACTTATGAATATGCTAAGCACAGTCCTTCACCCGCGAATATTTACCTTATATGGGCAGGCACTCAATTACGTGGGAGGCGTGATGATGCGAGATGCAACTCCGCCTCCCACGGCCATCGAGCTGCAGTCTATTACAGTATATGGAAGAAAATAGGTTCCAGTTATGACCATTACGCATAGAATTTCGAAATGAAACCTGCCCAACTTTTGTAAGTAAGCTGTAAGGAATGAGCCTGCCAAATTTCAGCCTTCTACCTACACAGGAAGTTGGAGAATTAGTGATGGGTGAGTGAATGAGTGAGTGAGTGAGTCAGTCAGTCAGTGAGGGCTTTGCCTTTTATTAGTATAGATGAAGCCACCAGTACATAATCTGCCATCAGCAGAGACACAATATTTAGGTTGCCAACATGAATATCATTTTAAACTTAAGGAACAGGAGAGAAGACAACATGCACCCTTGGCAGAGTGCCTATAAAAAAATAGTCTTGACTTAATTTTAAATATTTAAACTTTACTACAACTTATACTACACAAATACTGGGACAAAATGCTACAAAGAAGTGGTACCATACTGCTATGCCTGTCGCAAAAACATGAAGCAGCTGAGTCAGAAAACACTAATCGCTTGTATTTTTATATCTAGCCAGCCCCTTTAAATAGTTTGCTGACAAATAGAGAGACACAGCAACATGCCAGAAAATGCCTTTTGACAAAAAAACTAAATGCAAAGCAGGTTTCTCAAGAGATTGTGATTTGCAATAAAGCCAGAGAGTTAAACTGATATTTCAGGCAGAAATGTATGGCAAAGAGTGGGTTACTATATCTTTATTATTCAACTAGAGCCAAAATTGTAAGACAGGAAAGTGAGTTGAGATGAGAAAGCTATGAATTATTAAACTGGAATACCAAAACTTAAACCACTAAACCACACTTTTTCACAGGTTGAATCCGTAATCTTGGGCAATGGCTTACTAGTGCTGCACTGGAATTTATTAGCAAGTCTTTGTGACTCACATCATGGTGTCTCTTAGCTGGAGGCCATTATTAACCTGGCAAGGTCTCTTAATAACCTATTATCTTGCTGCAGAGATTCTAAAACATCAGCATGACACATATAAAAATTTTACAAATAAGTAAAATCTTTTTCAGACCAGAAAATAAAATTAAAATGTACAAATAAAAGCAAAGCTTGAAAATTCAGCTTTTAAAATTTGTCATTAACTGAAAAAAATATCTAAAGCAAAACAAAAAAAATCTAATACGCCAGAATAGGTTTTTCCATTATAACACACATTACTGTCATTCCACCAATAACAAATTGGGTGAGTCCTTCAAAAATATCCACAAAAAAGGCCTGCCCAACAAAAGGTGTCACCCCAGGAAAACCTAGAAAACTGGGAGGCTTCAGTCTACAAGGCCCCAAATATGATTAACTGTCAAAAAGTTAGTAAAATCTCAAAATCTATCAATAACATGAAAAAATGTCAATAAATATTTCTCACAGCATAGAGATCTGCAAAACTCTGTCTTGAAAAGACAACAGAAAGAGATAGCAAAAGGCTTAGAAAAAGAAAAAAATGACAATCCAGAGCAAACAAGTCCCAAAATAAAATACAAAATAATCAAATTAGCAGAAGAAATATAAAAAATCCAGCAAAAAATAAAATAAACAGCAATACTCATACAACCCTCCTCCAAAGTGCATTTAATGAACCACAAGGAACTTACTTTCCCAGCAAAGTTTTAAAGAAGTGGCTTTAGCCTTGTCCCTGAAGTTCCTATAACAAGCATTATGCAGTTGTCATGATATAGAATTTGCATCACACTTTTTGCAGCAATTGTTCATTTTTATGTTTGCAGAGAATATCGTACTTTCTTTAAAGGCAAGCTCTTCTTGTTTTTCAGGTAGCACTTTCACAATAAAGATTTTATAATAATAAAGGGATTATGTCATTGTTATTCAATGCTTTGATTTGCACTTGGCCTTCAATCTTATTTACTTCCTTAAATCTTATGCATTGTTATCCTGGTTCATATACTTTTTCTTAATTTTTTGACCATGTGTTTAGACTCTTTTGTTGGTTCTTATTTACTTTTGCTCTGCTAGATAGAGCCATTTTAGTCCTAACTAAGTGCAGTATTATCCGCAGCTTAATCCTTGATTTAAATGTAAGATGGTTCTTTTGTTACCAAAAGTGTAAATCTAAGAGATAATTTATTTAAAGATAATTTAATATGGTGTGTTTAAACCAATGTGAAAAATAATCCCCAATGGTAATGGGCACCAGAAACCATTGCTGTGTTATAAGGATAGCTTAAAGAAATAAGAAATATGGTTATAAGGAGAAGTCAGTACATAGGCAAACTCATCATAACGTTCTAAAACCAAATGGTCATCATGAAGCAGGAAAAAAAAATCCTCAATAGCACATGATGAAAACAGATTTCAAAAGAAGCTGAAATCCTAAGCAAGATGCAAGTTAAATCTCACAAAACTACTACAGTCAAATCATGCTTAAAGTGTGGCTATTATTAAAACAAGGCAGACATACGCACTTCACAGAAAATATTGCCAGGCAACAAAAGACATTGGTGTTTGAGGATGGCTGATGAAAGGCACAGATCATTACATACTCACATTCAAAACAAGATCAAAACAATCTGACATCTGTCAAATAGGTCTTTTTCTAAAAAACTTCAATATTTCCTCTATACCCCTTTTGTGATGAAAGTTATATTGAAAAAAAGAAATTTTAAGAAATAGGAATTTGCAACTAACTTGTAAAGGATAGCCTTGTTTGACTTTTGTAAATGCAAAAAGTTTGTGAGATAGTAAATATGATTGCCAAAGAAGAGGAATAAAATGCCTTGATTAAACATCAAAATCCATCAGTTTTTAAAACTGCCAGGGAAAGAAAAGGAAATGTACATTAGATAATTGATTCCAAAAATGGTAGACAATTTCAGAAGGAAGGTTGTGAGAGCCTGGAGCCTTTCCTTTACTTATACGATATAACATCTCCACTGTTTAAAGACTAGTGAAACATTCTTAACAGTCTGTCGATAAAATATCAAGATACAAAGTAGGATTAGTATGAAATCCAGCTAAAGTAAATCAGGATACACAGAAGTCAGACTACAGTGATCCCTTGCTATATCACGCTTCGACTTTCGCAGCTTCACTCCATTGCGGATTTTAAATGTAAGCATATCTAAATATATATCATGGATTTTTCGTTGATTCACGGATTTCTGCAGACAATGGGTCTTTTAATTTAATGGTACATGCTTCCTCAGTTAGTTTGCGCAATTAATTTCATACAAGGGACGCTATTGGTGGATGGCTGAGAAGCTACCCAATCAGAGCACGTATTACGTATTAAATAAAACTCCTCAATGATATACCATATGCTTCCCACGCGGAGCTTCGCACACTTAAAAGCTTTTACAGCATGTATTGATTTTTGATTGTTTGCTTTTCCCTATCTCTCTCACTCTCTCTGACATTCTCTGCTCCTGACGCGCACTTCTTTGAAGAGGAAGATATGTTTGCATTCTTTTAATTGTGATAAAGAACTGTCATCTCTGTCTTGTCATGGAGCACAGTTTAAACTTTTGACTAAAGGGTGTTATTTCATTTCTAGAGGGCTCTAATAATGTTAAAAAACGTATTTAGAAGGTCATAAACAGGTTTTCTATGCTGTAACTGTGAAAATATTAGATTTATAAATACGGAATCTTACTTCGTGGAAATTCATTTATCGCGGTAGAGTCTGGAACAGACTCAGGGTTCACTGTATAACTGTGCGGAGAATATTTATTAACAGTGTGGGAGAGTTTATAAGGGCTTAAAATATAGAAAATAACCATACAAACATATGGTTTCTACTTCGCAGATTTTCACCTGTCGCAGGGGGTTCTGGAATGCAACCCCGACAATCGAGAAGGGATTACTGTAATTCTGTTCAGGAAAACCTGGATTTAGCCAAACCTGTTTTTCTGTAACAGCATAACCTAGAATTATTTGATCCGTGAGGCCAAAGATGCAAATAATTTCCTAATCCTGCTTTCTGGAAAGGATTTAGGATTTGCCTGTACCAGGAACTGTTGTGGCGAAAATTTCATCATCAGAAGGCTTTTTACCTAAAAATAAAGGCTATTAGGACTCGAGATAGACAGACAGAGTTTTAAGGCTTTATTGCAATAAATCAACCACACGGACTCAACCCAATTCGGCCAAATGAGATTGAGCCCTGATCATTACAGCAATTGAAGTTTTTATAACAATTTCTTATCATTTTGGCTCATTCAATTAGCTCATTCTGCACCTGGTTTTACTGTCCATTATTCCTCTTGGTGTCTGTTTGGCTTATTTTGATTGGTCTAAGACTGGGTGGATGGTTTCCTCCCAACCTCTTCTCTGACTCCCTTCTACTCCTGTCTGCCGTACCTTGAGTTTCCATGGGAACCCTTATCATCTTCTTACTATTCCTATTACTGGCCCCCTTATGGAATGTGTTATCTTTCTATGCTGTTCCCATTTTCTCTAACTCTAACAATTCCATATATGGGTTTTCCTTTCATCGTTTCCTCTCTTAAGCCTGCCAAACTTTTTACAATAGTGACCTGAAGCTTAAGCTTTAATTAAAAAGAAGTATAGTATGTGCTTTCATTTGATCATTGCTTGGCATGCTTGATTTGTCTTAATTTCTACACTAAAGTTAATTGCTAATATATCCTTATAGTATTTTTGCTAATTCCTGAATTTACTAAGATTTTCTCTTCACGCATTAGGTCAGCGTGACCCTACTTATAGCAAAAGCCTTTTGTTGCCTTTCTGCTGATTCATCAGCCCAGCTGCTTACAGAGCCATCTTTATCTCTTCCTAGCCTTGAATCACAGGTGTTCTCAAACTCTTATCCTGTCCAAAACTGGTCTCGGTGTATCAATTAGCTGTTATTTTGTTACTTTGGAAATTTTAATGTAAGTCTAAAAAATAATGCAATATAACTGATTTTTTAGTTAACTATTTGCTAGACCTATCGTATTTGCTTTAATATTCTAATGTATGCTTAATCTAATGTTTTAGAAGCTTTTAATTACTTTTTATGGCTCTATATGTTAATTTGATATTCTCTTATGCTAATAAAAAAATTTTCTTCTACAGAACAAGCCTATAACAAAATCTAACTCAGTTACTGAGGCAACCAATGCTCTGAAATTAAACTGTAAAAGAGAAAATTTAATGTAAAGAATTATTGCTTTACAGCCTCAAAAAATAAGGATCAGAGCATTCATTCATAAGGTCAAAGTCTGTAAATGTCATTTCAGAAATGATGAAATTAGATGCACTATTTAAAAAGTAGAAAAAGCAAAAAAAATTTCAAAAATGCCATGCCTCTTCATTAATGAACAGTCGACAGAGAAGTGTAAGTACGTTTCCAAAGAGAAACCAGTATTTACATGAATGTTACCATTTTACATTGGAAACTTTAATTTTTTTTTGGCATGGTAATGACAGCTCTCTTCACAACATGTAGATGCAGTGTCTGAACACACACAGGCCGTCTTCCACAAACAGAAATAAATAACCACCATCAAAGAGGAATTCCACAGAATCACAGGTAGGGCAATCAAATTTAAATAACAACAGCATTTATGATAAATAATAACTGATAATAGACTCGCTGGTGAAAAAGCTGTCCAGCCTCATCCCTTCGGTGAAGTCATTCTCTTTTTAAAGTAGCAACTCTGAGGACTCGGTTCTTCTGTGAATACCTATATTATATTCTTATTGCAGTTTCAATATGGGTTCCTTCAATTGGATAAGGTAACAATATTACTTCTGCTGGCATGAAGGTTGTTGCTCTCCGTTTTTTTGGCTTGTAGTCCGTATTTGATTGTTCAGTGCTTGACTCATTAGGCCTTGTAAATAATGCATTGAATGTGCGTTAATCTGCATTAATCTGCCCGGGTTTGTGTGAGCGTGAGATGGTGTAAGAATTAATGGAAATGTCTGGAGTCTAAGTTCAGAATGATTGTGGGAAGCAAATACTGAATATCCTAAATTAAACAGAAAAAAACATTCCAACTTAAATCAAATGTCACCTTATAATGTGAGTGAGTGGAGTTCAGGGATACTTTTCCTAATTTAGATAACAATGTTTATCCCTTAATGCTGATAATTACTCCGAAGCCTTTAACATTTTGAATTTAATCTGCTTCAAAAATCTGCCAGTATCATCAGCAGTTGAGCCAAGGGTTTTGAGGTGCAGATTATGCTGTACTAAATTAATTATACCACATTTAGAAGATTTTGCACGGGGAAAAGAAATAAAACTTATTTTCAAATCTGGGTACAACTTCTCAGATACTTTAGACTCCTGCTAGAGATGGTTGAGTTCTCTTGAATATTGAAAGATTTAAATATTGAAATATTGAACTTTTATGCAAGCTTCAGTGGTAACAGGACAGAAAATCTGAAGCAAGAAACTGAAAAAAAAAACAATAAAAAAGAGAAAGCCCAGCCATGTCCCAGCAGCAATTAGGCTTCTATACACAAAGTCACTCACATAATGATTTAATCTGAGTTTTGGGATCTTTCTTTCCCATTCTAGAGCTTTCTGTGTAGTTATGGATTGTTTGTTTGCCACTTAATATGCTTTATCATTAAATCAAGGCTATCTGTCCAGCATCATGTTGTAGCTTGTTTTTTCAGGTACACTGTTATCTTACATTTGCTTTGCATGGCCACGACCATGATGTTTATGCCAACAATGCGTGTTGCTACTTATTTGATCAAACATCACTGTGACACAATGTCATTGTGCATTCCTTATTAGAAATGGCGGCCCAGCAAAAACTTTATCTATGCATTGTATTCTCTAAGATAACTACAGTTAATTTTAAAATGTTTACAGTTATTCCTTGTCCTCTTAATTAATTGAAATTTCAATGGTTTTAGAGGTTTTGGAATGTGGTCATTACATTTATTTTTGCATTTGATGCATTTTTAATGGTATTTAAAAGTAAATACATGATCCTGTGGCACCAAGTGACATCATCAGCTTGACAACTTGGAGCGTTCATTTTTCAAGTTTGTGCATATAACCTAATACCTTTTTTCGTTTTTTTTCAGCATGTCATCTAAGATTTATTTCTGACATTTTTGCTTTGGTTGTATTCATTATTTTTGGCTTCTGACATTCTCAGAATGGTTCTTATGATTTTTATCTCAAATTCTAGGCTGTTCTACTAAATCTTGTCTAACTGGTTTTGACCTTGACTAATTATTTTTTATCTATCTTATGATTCCATCTTTATTCCAAACAACTGTTAATCTATAGAGAACGCAAAGCCCAGAAAATTTTAGAACTCCAGAAAACACATAGCAGTTAAAGTACCGTATGGGAAAAGGGGATGTAAGTAGCATATTTATAGAAAGAATGTGGCTGTGGCCTATAATTTTTAATTGACTCATGAGCTTGCTTTGGGTCATCATAAATCATGTTTCCCAAGGCATGAATTAGCCTTGAGATGATCTGAGTAAAAAGGAATCTGTTGCAACCCCATTTCACAGGCTTTCTGGCTTGAGCCACTGTTGAGCTAAAATCAATTAAAAGATGAATTAGGTGGCCCTGAGAGGGATAGATTAGCAGTTTTATAGACTTGCTGGAGAAGGTTTTGACACATTCCCTATTGGGAGAATATACTTCATGACATTTTACAACTACCACTGAAAAATCACACGGTCTGGAAGATATAGCTGAAGACAGCTTTTTCAAAAGCTTCTCATCTTTAGCTCTTTTAATCTAGAAAGCAGCAATGCAGCTTGACATTCCAGTGCCTGAATCTAAATGTCAAGGGAGCCAACTGTATGTATTTATCAATGCCCCAAACTCCATGATATTTTTGTTTTTGCTAATCATTGATAAAATATACCCATGTCATCTTGGAAACTGAGCTGAACACAATCTTTCACATTGCAAATTGGCTCATGACAAACTTCTTGTGTCTTGGCATAAGCAGGCCTTTCTAGTCCTGCTAGTGTTTTCATCCAAGACAAGATCACCTGTGTGCAAGAGAACATCCTGAGTGAACTGAAAGATTTGTCACTGGAGTTCCAGGCACTGGATTTTCTAATGTGAGTCCAGTGAGGTATTTATGTTGGGGTTTGGGAGGAAATATGCGAAAAAAGGGGCACAAAGAGTTACCCTAGCAAGTCTCAATCCATAACCAAAGATTATGTGGTCTCTACAACTCTCATAATCTATGAATTCATACATACATTCATTTTCTTCATCAGATTCAAGCAGCAAAGAGTAAAAGGCAGAAACAATATTTGCTGTGGATTGTCATCAGTCTTCACCAACAAACAGTGCAAGTTATCCTATATTTTAGAGAATTATGTGGATTAGTCTGTGGCTGAAAAAAACCTGTAAACAAGGTTATTCATCGATATTCCATAATGATAATATTCCAGCCTTGACATATAAAGAATACATGCACTTTATCTGCATGGTGAATGGTTAAATTATTTAAAAAAAGAAAAATCATTAATATGAAATTAATGTTTTATTTGTCTGCTCATGATAAATTACTTTTCCATACACTAAAAAAAATATAACCACAAATATTTTCTACAACTATTCCTTCTGAAATTATCTTTTTTCAATTAAAACTGCTACATGACCATGTAATTAGCCATAGTTTTCTTTCTGACCACAATGTGATTGTTCTTGCTAAGTGGTTTATCATGTGGTGAAATGGAAAATAAAACAATTATTGTTTGTAGATTCCAATAAATAGCTTGAAGCCAAGCCTGAAAATTAATTTTCAGCATATCTACATATAATTTGACAAGAATAACATAGTCTAAATAATTAAATATTTTACATGGAACTAATTAAATCATTGTTAGGAATAAAAAAACATTTGCAGAAAAAAATAAATTTAGTGGCCTATTGTATCTGTGCAAACCTTACTTACCTTACTTTGTTGAATCCCATTTTTTGAGTTGAAGCTGCTGAACTTCGGTAATTTTGGGAAAACGCAGCTACATTTTTTTCAGTCCTTAGCTGATTATTTTTCTTTTTAAATGATAGATTTATTTTCAGTTTTGCCAAAAAAGTTTTCTTTTTATGCTCTTTTATGTCCTTGTTTATTCGAAAAATTTGAGAAAGGATGCCAATGTCCTTTCTGACTTCGGTTTAATCAGTTTACGTGGATGACATAAAACAAAAGATTCATTAGGCACCTTAAAGCTGCCTGCCTAGATGACGTCAAAGCCTGCTGTACCCATTATGCTGAAACAGTACAGTTCAGAAAATGTTTGACTTTCCTATAATGTATACCTCTTTTTCACTGCATGTAACTCACAGAGAGACTATCAATCACAAGCATTGTAAGTTTTATGATTTATCAAAAATTATAGCCCCGTGATATCAGTTAATCTATTTTTTAGCTCTCTTCCTAAAGCACGCCACCACAAAGTGCTATACAAAATAAATACAAAGTTATTTAATGATGTTATACAGTATGAAATCTCTGCATTCAATTAGCCAAAAGTTCAGTTTAGTGAACCTCACTGCACAACATGAAGCCTCAAGTGGGACAGAGGCACTGTGCATGAGGTTACAGCACAAAATTTGGTAAACTAGGTGCGCAACTCCACAAAAAAGTTGCCAAGTTGCTACAGAGTGTCACAGTAGTTCACTGAACATGTTTTACTCCTGCATCCTGCACAACATCTCTCTCATCAATGCCAATCAGTTACCTTTTGGTTGAGATTTGACCATCCATGCTTGTTTTAACACAGTCATCTTATCCTTTAAAATTAGTATAGTAATGTTTCCAAATAACAAGTTTATAGTGCTTTATTGGGTTAATGCCATGGACTGATCAAGCTCTTGTTTTATTACAGGCTAGCATGGCTCTTTGTGAGTGATTTGTTTGGGGTAGACTGACTCCTTCTGACTCTCAGCAGACTAAAGCAGGTTTTGAAAATGAGTGAATGTTGAGAAATCCAATTAGATATACCAACCATTATCCAATCCGCTATATCCTAAATACAGGGTCCAACTAACTGCTGGAGCCAATCCCAGCCAACACAGGGTGGAAGGCAGGAAACAAACCCCGGGCAGGGCGCCAGCCCACCGCAGGGCACACACACGGGACAATTTAGAATCACCAATGCACCTAACCTGCATGTCTTTGGACTATGGGAGGAAACCCACACAGACATGGGGAGAACATGCAAACTCCACGCAGGGAGAACCCGGGTCTCCTAACTGCAAGGCAGCAGCGCTACACACTGTGCCACCCCAATTAGATATACCCCATGTCTTTTTCAGTCTGAAGCTCTGAAATGTATTTGGAGCTCTTTGAGATTAAAAACATACATATACAGTATGTGCTGTGCAGACTTTAGTGACAAAACATTAAAATAACTAAACATGTTTTATATGTACGCATCAAACTGAGAATAAAGGTCCAGGAAACTGTATTTCACAATTTTACTTGCTATTGTTTTTTTCCTTGCTGTATTTAAGTAGAATGGATAATGTGACGGCTCCATGGTCCTGTTGTTCTAATTTTTAGCTCATTGAACATAGCATTGAAGAAATGGTAGAGTCATATTCACATTGACATGGTTTAGTTTCCTATACAGAATAATAAGTTTATTTTTTCTTCTATTGATCTCTCAGAATTCAATGGCATTAAGTTAATTTATTAAAGAAAAATTCATTTAAATGACTCTTTGTACTTCATGTATTTACACCGCACATATTTTATATGCAGTATATTTTAATTTAATATAATTTTTATTTTGCACCTTTGTAGAACAATATAAATCATGTTGGTAGTTCTATGAGCTGGACCTTGCTAGATGTCATACCAGACCACCCCACTTCATTAAATTAAAAGTGAATTATTCCTATTGCACCATCAGTATACAGGCTTTCTGAATGCTATTAAAAACTGAATTATAAATCATTTTTCAAGGAAAAATTATAGTATTATAATACCAGTCATTTACATATTCTGGCTTTTACTACAGAGATGGCCTATGGAGGTTTTATTTATACACAGATCAATGTCTTACCTTTGCCCTAAGGACCAATAGATATTTTTAAATGAGCAACTGATAATTGTTAAATTTCATAACACATGCAATGTTTTAGATAATGCATATCAGTATATATTGAAATATAGAATCATTTTCAAGATATTACCTATCTCCTCCTCCTAATAGCATTTGTTTCCCAATCCCACTAAATGATTTAAATTTGTTTTCCATACTAAAAAACTTGTCCTACTGATAAGGTGATCACCATTTTATATATCAAATTGTTTCTGACATTTTGTTACCAAAGATTTTAGTAGACTGTATTATAGGTTGGACTATTCTACTCCCCAAATTTTGTAAATATTAGTACAATTATATTAATATTAAACACAGAATATACATATTGTCATACACATCCTCTTGGGAGAAAAATTCAGGGCTCGTCAAATAGTAATTTCACTCCAAGCCAGGGGTTGGTGTTGTTACATAATGCCTATTCTCTTCAGCCCACAGCAGAACAGATGATTGATGGATGGAACATTAGTGACTTGAGTCACCTAGTCACTAGTAGTAATTGTAATACTAATAATAATTCTTTACATTTATATAGCGCTTTTCTGACTACTTAAAGCGCTTTGTAAACTCCATTTAGGAATAACCTCTGGACATTAATCCATGATCTCCTTAATGCAAGGCAGCAGCGCTATCATTGTATGCGATTGATGAGAAAGAAGATTTGTATCAAGAGTTGGAGAGGTGGAGACTGTACCCAAGGGGGAGAGAGTGTTGATTGGAGCAGATTTCAATGGATATATTGGTGAAGGGAACAGAGGTGATGAGGAAGTGATGGGTAGGTATGGTGTCAAGGAGAGAAATAAAGAAGGTCAGATGATAGTGGATTTTGTGAAAAAGATTACCATGGCTGTGATAAGAAGATGGAGAAACATAGGGTGACTTAGAAGAGTGGAGGAAGATGCACATAGATGGATTATATCCTTTGCAGGTGAGTCAGTCTGAAAGAGATTGGAGAGTGCAAAGTGGTGGCAGGGGAAAGTGTACTTAGACAGCATAAGATGGTCATCTGTAGAATGACGTTGGAGATCAAGAAGAGGAAGAGAGTGAGGCCAGAGCCAAGGATCAAAGGGTGGAATTTGAAAAAGGAAGACTGTATGGTTGAGTTCAGGGAGGAGGTAAGACTGGCACTGGGTGGCAGTGAAGAGTTACCAGATACCTGGGCAACTACAGCAGAAGTAGTAAGGGTGACAGCTAGAATGATGCTTGGCATGACAACTGGACTTAAAATCTGGTAGTGGAATGAGGAAGTACAGAAGAGTATACAGAGAAAGAGGTTGGCAAAGAAGAAGTGGGATAGTCAGAGAGATGCACAATGTAGACAGGGATACTAGGAGATAAGGTGTAAGGTGAACAGAGAGGTAGCGAAGGCTAAGGAAAAGGCATATGATGAGTTGTATGAGAGGTTGGACACTAAGGAGGGAGAAAAGGACCTGTACCGATTGGCTAGACAGAGGGACCGAGCTGGGAAAGATGTGCAGCAGTGCAGTTTTTAACCAGATTGTTGTACTAATTTTTAAGAATAAGGGTGATGTGAGGGATAACATTGATGAGCCACTGCATGAAGTTATAGAAAAGCTAAGAAAAGAAGGGAGGTGATGATGAGTGAGCAATGGTATGGTTTCATGTCATTAAAGAGCACCACAGATGCAATGTTTTCTCCAAGGGTGTTGATGGAGAAGTATAGAGAAGGGCAGAAGGAGTTGCATTGCATCTTTGTGGACCTAGAGAAAGCATATTACAGTGTGCCTAGAGGGGAGTTGTGGTTTTGTATGAGGAAGTTGGGAGTGGCAGTGAAGTATGTAAGAGTGGTACAGGATACGTATGAGGAAAGGGTGACATTGGTGAGGTCTGCATTAGGAGTGATGGATTCGTTCAAGGTGGAGGCGGGATTGGCTCTGAGCCATTTTTTATTTGCAATGGTGATGGACCGGTTGACAGATGAGATTAGACAGGAGTCCCCGTGGACTATGATATTTGTGGGTGACATTGTGATCTGTAATGAGAGTAGGGAGCAGGTTGAGGAAAACCTGGAGAGGTGGAGATATGCTCTAGAAAGGAGAGGGATGAAGGTCAGTAGGACCAAGACAGAATACATGTACAGTATGTGAATGAGAGGGAGGTTGGAGGAATGGTGAGGATGCAGGGAGTAGAGTTGCCGAAAGTGGAAGAGTTTAATACTTGAGATCAACAGTACAGAGTAACTGGGAGTGTGGAAGAGAGTGCAGGCAGGGTGGAGTGGGTGGAGAAGAGTGTCAGGAGTGATTTGTTTTCAGACGGGTAGCAGCAAGAATGAAAGGCAATGTCTATAAGACAGTAGTGAGTCCAGCTATGTTATACTGGTTGGAGACGATGGCACTAACGAAAAGACAGAAGACAGAGCTGAAGGTGGCAAAGTTAAAGATGTTAACATTTCCATTGGGTGTGACAAGGATGGACAGGATTATGAATGAGTACATTAGAGGGTCAGCTCAGGTTGGACAGTTTGGAGACAAAGGCAGAGAGGCAAGAATCCATTGGTTTGCACATGTGCAAAGGAAATGCTGGGTGTATTGGAAGAAGGAATGCTAATGATAGAGCTGCCAGACACAAGGGGAAAAAAGAAAGCCTAAGAAGTTTATGGATGTGGTGAGAGAGGACATGTAAGTGGTGGGTGTGACAGAGCAAGATGCAGAGGACAGGAAAATATGGAAACAGATGATCCGTTGTGGCAACCCCAAACAGGATCAGCCAAAAGACAAAGAAGAAGAAATAATATCAGAAATCCCATTGTACTATAGTAGATTTGTTAGGATTCTTAAAGCTAAGCGAAATAGATTGAAGATGGCTTGCAGTGCAAGTTATCATTATAAATGTACACATTGCAGAATGTTGATCTGAATTAGGACCATGTCTCACATAAACTGTTGATTTACAATGATTGTCCGAAAATCTAATTGTAAGTTCCTACTCCCAGTACTGTCAGGAGATTTCAAGAGCCATATGATCATGGAAGTAATTTAGTCTTATGATTCTACCTTTTCTTAACTGTAATAAAGTCTTATTGGTCAATAATTAATTAAGATTAGGAAGGTGAGTAAGACATCTAATTTTCTTAAGATGTAAAAATACTTTTTGTAAAATATTATATCTGAAGCAGACATTTTCAGAATATACTGTCCATATACAGTACATATCTCTAAAGGTTGGGATAATTAGCACCTTCAAGTCTGCAATCACAATCCTTTCCTAGAAGATACTGCTTTGTTTACTGCAGTAGGTACTGTCTTGCAGAAATTATGCTGAACCTTGAACAAAGATTTTATTTAAGTGTAAGTTTTCACACCCACCTATGGCTGCAAGTTCGGGTAGTGACAGAAAGAGTTTGATTATGACTACAAGTGACTAAAATTACGTTGTTGTGCAGGGTTGTTGGACTCTTTATGATGGGGAAGAGTTTATACATGCAGTGGGAAACTGCAGTACAGCTACTTGTTCTTTGGATAAAGTAGAGACAGTTTTGGGCGGGTTTTGTATTTAAGATGGTCACTAGGTCACCATCATCAGGTTTATATAACATGTCCCAGTGGGAGATGATCACTAGAGAAATTATGTTTCATCTGGCCTTGGAGTACCTGGAAATTCCCCAGGAGATGTTGTAACCTGTTCCTTACAATACAGTATGTGAACCTTATCTATCCAGGATGATATGTTGCCATCACAACATTTGGGCTTCTGTTTTTTTACTTATTGACCACAAAATGTAAATTGAATGTTTTTCTTTGCTTATATTCTTGGATAAAAGCACAATTGTTTTGTTGTACCTTTTGTGAAAGTGTTCATTTGATGTTTGGACTTGAGTCTTCACACATTTATATTTCACATCAAATTTTTGTCATTATTACTATAACATGAATAAGTGTCTGTTTTAGTTATGTGTTCAACATTTCTTGCCTCACTTTTCCTGTCATCCAGCATTTACATTGATCTTTGTAGACAAAGAACACACATGAAATATATGTATTCCAAATGACGATATATTATTTACCCTATACAATTCCAAACACCTCACTGCCAGATAAATAAACTTCAGTGTCTCACTTGACTTCAGCTGCTTCAGTGGGGGATGAGTGAGCAGGCTGCCTGCTGCCAGTGCTGATTGACATATTTGCAAAACAAAGACGCTGATGAGGAGTTGCGAGGGAATTTAAGGTGGCTCCAGGGGTTCTAGTGTTAAGTAACATTTTTTTTGGCTTTCACCTTTGCATCAGTATTATGATCTGTAGCCTCTTCTCTGACTATCTTTTTCAGTTTTCAAAGCATGAAATAATTAGTTTTCCTCTACCAGCCACTTTTTTTATCAACTTTTCCTTTGAACATTTTGCTCTGTCTTTCTTATAAAATCTTGTACCAATGCTTGATTTTCTGTGTGTGTTGAACCACATCCTAGTGAAGAGTAGAAACATAAATAAATGATTTAAAGATTACATATATTTTTAATCTGAAGAAATCCCTCATGACTCTCTATTTTCATGTTAGAAATTATCAGACATGCACTTAATGATATAACAATTGCCTTAAGAGGTTTTTGTCTCCATGGTGATCGGATAATAGTAAATGATTATTTGCCTAATTCCATACTGGACTTGTTAAAATAGCTACTGGCTACAACTGTACTTCATATATATTTAAGCACAAAAATAGTTAATTATACCATAGAATGCACAGTGTAATAGTAAATTAAATGTAAAAACATTGAATAACATTAAGAAGACCTTGAACAGAGAAAACTAACCTTGCAGTCTGTTTAAAAACAAGTCTGGTACATTCTTTAACTGTCTTCTCGCGCTCACCCTCTCTCACTCTCTCTCTCGCTCACTTGCTCGCTGCACAGGGGTTGCACAGGGAGAGACTGAACACGTGCGGAAATCATCGGCGCGTACGAACCGGAAGAGAAACTGGCTTGTTCCTCACCCAAGTGTGTGGTCAAGAACAGATGCAAAAGTTTGGCAAACTTTTTGGTTGTAATACGATTTGTACGTGGTCCTAGACATTCGTGACCCGAGGGTCCACTGTATGTATATATATATATATATATATATGCATACAGTATACATAATACAAATAATGTTACTTATGCCTGCATTGATACACTTAAGATTATTTCACTTCCATTTCAGGCTCACTGGAGTTAGCATCTGACCCCAGTAAGCACTAGATGCAATCTGGAAATCAACTCTGGTTACATATCATGCTAGATCTAAAAAGGGGCAAAAAATTAAATTAAAACATTACCTTCGGCAAAGACTTCTCTTTTAACTTATTATAATTATTGGCAAAATAAAATGTATCCATTTTTTAACCCATTCAGTTTATAGTTGGAAACCAGGGTCCAGCTGTGGGCTATACACTGCTACCATTAATGCACAATTGTTTATCATTATAATATAGGAAAGTGCACACTGCCTTTCTATGTATAATGTTTTAAAATAGTTCTTATTTTGTGGTGCTGCTAAATGTTGTAGCTAGTGCTGACATATTCAACAGCAGGTATTGCACTTTTGTTTCAGTAGATGGTTTGTTGAGTACCAGTAGCCTGTTCTTCAGTAGGAAGACCAAGTCCTGTGGCAAACTAACATGAAAACCAACTACTGGTATTCTGATTGCTCATTTTTAAATATCTGTCATTCCACTTTATTTGATCTTGCGGAGAAAATGTGCTTTTTACTAAATCACAAAAAATATAACAGTGAAAATTGGTATCAGGCATCAGTTATAGGCATATAATTTGTGTGTGCATTTTTGTAATATATAATTAATTTTGATGTAATATATTTTTTCAAAAAATGACTGTTATTATTTAGTACATATAATGATGCCATGAATTGACTGTGTATTGGCAGCACATTCTACTCAAGACATCTTTCTGTGTCTCTGTATGTTCATGCCCTTACCTGTTGTCATTCTTGGCCACACTGCACACATAAAGGGTACAGCGCCACCTAGCTGCCCCAGTGTTCCTGCAAAGGCATGTACTGTACATATTCTGTTACCAGTCTCTCTCTCTCTCTCTCTTAACCTGGAGGCCTTCTGCTGGGGCTTAGTTTACCTGGTGTAGCACTGCCACCTGGCCACCAAGATGGGAAGTTCATACACAAACACACACATATCTTTGGGTGTTACTGTAGTTCAACGAGGCTTCTGATTTTTTTCACAGCTCTAAAAATGGGTAAGCATAACCAGTTTAGATGCTGAAGTATCTCGCTATATGCACTGATTGTAACCTTTCATGCCATTACTGGGCACAGTCTCTAAACACAGCAATGCCAATTCATTCAGCATTAATTTGCAGGTGACTGTGGCACCATGCTGCCATGTACATCTTTAGCAGCTACAGCAGGAGAGTAGAGCCCAGGTAGGTCTATGCCCTTCTAATTTGCTCATTCGCCCACCCTGTTTTGTATGTTAGCTTTTTAATTTTTTTTTCTTTTTTACAAACATGCATTAAACATGAATCTATAGCTTCCTTGATTAAAATGCAAATTAATTATAAACCTACACAACAAAATTCCCAGTGTTCAATTAACACTTAAAAAGTACTTAGAAAGCATATATATGGAATTTTACTGCATATGTCTACCTAACAGAATTTAGAAAATAAGATTGACATTAAATGCTACAAATCACATGCATTCAAAACAAAAGGAAGGCTATCAACTAATATCATATTGAATTTACCAGTTGTATAGGTAGATTCTGTAGGAGAAAAATGGTAACAAGGCATAATAAGTGTGAACAATGTCTCAACAAACAACCCTTGAGATCTTATTAATGAAAGGAAACAAACAGAACTGCAAAACTTCCCAGAGTGCACTGAAAGTTTCTGTGATGCTCTCATGGCAAATGAATACCCTGCAGCTAACATTAGTAATGGGTTAACTACATCACTACTGAGTATGCTGGAAAATGTACAACTATCCTGCCACCAAATATGAAAGGAACATCCAAGGCATGGATTTTGATATATTCATGAACTATCAACTCAACTGGTATTAAAGTTTCCAGCATCTCTTATAGCCGGTGTGAAGCTTTTCGACTCATTGGTATGAAATACAGTGTGTGCCCGTCATATAGGACACTGAATGGTAATAACCTAATTGTAGACAGATTAACACGTAAATTCAGACACTGAAAACACACACACATCGGGCATGTGCAAGACATGAGTTTGGATAAAGGCATCTGCTAAATAAAAAAATAGTAATAATAATAAGTAAATCTCAAGGGGCATCACTTTGTAAATACACAAATTACAAGGAACAACAAAAATAGTAATACGTCTGTTTGCTGTCGTATAATGTCACTGATCAAAGTTATATAAGATATTATTTGGGTGATTGGATTCCTTGCAGTAGATTGGTACATTGTATGTACCTCAAAAATATTATCAGAAGGTCGACTGTCTGTTTATTTTCACCATTTTTAAGGGGATTTAAAATTGAGATTTGATAAAAATCATTCAAACTAGATGTGAAAAAAAAAACTAAAAAAAAACTGACAACTCCATTTTCACTGATATGATTGGAATTCTAAAATGTTTTTATTTAAATGAATGTATATTTAATAATAAGAAGAATAACATTGGGAGCATTGTAATAAATGTAAGGCCCGCAGTTTTATGAAATCCTGGCACTGCTACTGATGTGCACTATTTTTAATTGATGTCTTCATTATTTCCAGTTTCTGCAGGGCAGACATTTCCTTCAAGGACTCCACTGTTCCTCCAATTATTCCAAAGACATGCATATTAGGATAATCGTTAATTCCAAACTGGTCCATTGTGAATGTTAAGTGCAGGTGTGTGTGTAAGTGGGACTCCTCCTTCAGAGCAGTTAGAGGTGTTTTCCTTTGTATTGGAAGCAGAGAATGTTAATCATCCAAATCCTCTAAAGATTGACATAAACTCATTAACGTCACCACTGAAACATAAGACAGTTATACTGTCCTACTGGCTTTCTCAGTTAGTTATATATTAGAGTCAGTAAGCATTTAAAAGCAACTTAGTTAAGTATAACCTTTATTTAATACCATATTTCTTTAATATCTCAGCAGTGCTTACCAGTAAGGGATATATCAGTTTATTGTGGCTACAATTCTAAAAGAACACACTCCCCTACTGGATACAGCATTATACTGGAGTGCCATCCTATGTTGCTTTCTAATTTGTGCCTGAAGTTTTTAGGATGGATTCTAATTCTAAACCCACCCTGATATTATGAATTGAATGAAATCAGTTTAGAAATGTTATTTTTATTTTTGAGGATATAAGTACCATTAAAGGCCCTTCTAAACATCAATAGGAATTACACAGTTATGAATAAATGAGAGTCGTGGAGGGGAATATAATATTAGTGATTATATACTTCAGGGGAGATAGAAAAGAAAGATGGAGATGTGGCACCACATGTGAAAAATAATTTTCAGGCCCATAAATTCAACATGGAAGAATGTAACATGGGCGGCACGGTGGCGCAGTGGTAGTGTTGCTGCCTTGCAGTTAGGAGACTTGGGTTCGCTTCCCGGGTCCTCCCTGTGTGGAGTTTGCATGTTCTCCCCCCGTGTCTGCGTGGGTTTCCTCCGGGTGCTCCGGTTTCCTCCCACAATCCAAAGACATGCAGGTTAGGTGAATTGGCGATTCTAAATTGGCCTTGGTGTGTGGATGTGTTTGTGTGTGTCCTGCGGTGGGTTGGCACCCTGCCCAGGATTGGTTCCTGCCTTGTGCCCTGTGTTGGCTGGGATTGGCTCCAGCAGACCCCCGTGACCCTGTATTCAGATTCAGCGGGTTAGAAAATGGATGGATGGAGAATGTAACACGTCACAATCACTGAGGGTTAAAATAGTAAGGAAGAAAGCCAGATATTTGGTTATTGGGATTTCCTACAGGCCTCCAGGTTCTGATATTTCGAGAAATAGCATATCATTTAATCAAATAAGATATGGGAGCAATAAAGAGGACATAGTCGTCATGTGTGTTTCTAACTTTCCAAACATTGATAAGGAAACCCCTAAGGGAAATATAAGTGAGGAAATGAAATGTTGCTATTAGAAAAATGAATGTTTTCTCACCTAGTTTGTTTCAAACGTAACTCCTTAAAACAAACTGGTGATGTCTGTCTAGATCTCATCTCAAACAATGAAGAATTTTAAGTAACAGTGACTACAACATGTTATAATTTGAGATTATCTTTGAAAAAATAAATGTATGCCAAAAAGAAGACTTATAATTTGATGAAAGTAGACATTTTGTGGATGAGGAAGAATCTAGAAAACACAGAAAGGGAAAGTAAAAACTCTGAAACTCTAAACGATAGATACTGTCACTTTCGAGAATTTCTTATCCAGGTTCAAAATAAGTATACTTCTAAAACTAATAAAACAGAAAGACTAAAAAAATTACCCACAGTGGATAATCTAAACAAGAACATTTTTAAAATGGCAAATAAGTGAGACTTAGAGGAATGTTGAACACTAGAAGCAAAACATCAAAAAGCACCAGAAAAGTCGTAAGAGAAACTGAAAAGAAATTGCTAGTAAAGCCAAAACAAACAGGAAACAATTGTTTGAGTACTACTCTAGTAAAACGATGATAAAAGAGAATTTAAGAAACCTTAGAGACACAAAGGAAGAAATCATTTTAAAGAATAAGGAAATAGCAAACAAACTAAACAAATATTTTACCCAAGTATTTGTAAAGGAAGAAACAAATGGAATGCCTTATGCAGAAAGAAAAATAAATTCAGAGTACCTAGATTTTAAAATGTCAGATACTGTATGCTTCAAGCCCTTGATACATTAAAGATAAATAAACCCCTCAGACCTGGTGGTATTTAACCAATTGTACTGAATGAAATGAAAGATGTCATTTATAAACCCTCATTAGTCATATCTGCCAAGTCACTAGAGAAATGGCAAGTATCAGAGGACTAGAAAAGTGCAATTGTGACTCTTCAAGATGGGAGACAAAGAAAATCCTGGTAATTACAGACCAATAAATCTTATTTCTGTTCCATGCAAAATTATGGAAACTGTAAAAACAAATAAACTAAAAAAGTACCTATATGAAAATAATATACTAAATAACAGCCAGCATGGGTTTACGAGAAGAAGACTTTGCCAAACCAATCTTTTAGATTTTTTTAAAAAGGTAACTGGAATAGTTGACAAACATAATGCATATGGAATAACTTATTTATACTTTCAAAAAGCACTTGATACAGTCCCATGTTAAAGATTAATTATGGAACCAGAAGCTGTAGGCATCAGAGGTAACCTAAAAAACTGGATCTCAAGTTGGTTACCAAAAGGAGACAAAGGGTACAGATAAGAGGTGAGTGCTCTCATGCCCCACTTTGCAACATATAATAATTTAATTTCCTTTTTCTGTCAAAATTACAATAAACCCTTTCACCCCAAGAATAAAATGTGTATGTTACTTCACTTTCTAAAGCTTTACTGTCACCTTTAACATTCTTCATGTAAGATTATAATGGATCACTCACTTCTTTCTCTGATGCATTTTTGAAGGCTGCACAGAAACTTTTACATGGTGTCAGAATTCAAATATACCATTCACGTTTGTCGTGATTTTAAAGGGTTTATTTTCAGCAGTTCGTTCTTGTCAAAGAAGTAGATCAATATATGCCTATGTATCAGTTTTACCTCTCCATTGGGACTTCAGCTGTTTACTCATTAAAGCAGACAATGGTAATCCCCATTTCTTTCTTGACTTTTTCACCTGATTTGGGATTATGAGTGCTGATTACTAATGAGAAGAGACAAGTCTTTCCCAAGATGGTTGTGTCTCAAAAAAAGGTAGTTCTGAACTGTCATGGTAAAATAAGCAAATAAAACTAATGTGTCCTTATCTATTTTATCTCAAAATGCCAATAGTTTCTTGTAAGCGAATACAAGGAGTCTACAGAAATAGTCTCTACATTTCAATTGTATCCAGAATGTCTTCTTAAAATAAACATATCACAAGTACTTCAAAGCATTTTCAGCTAAGTTAATCAAATGCAATGAAGCTTTATTTTCTTTGTGTTATGGTGAGGTCCAGTTCAAAGATCAGGAGGTGCAACTTGATCAATATGTCAGTAAAAGCAACTGTTAATGCAACATATTATAAGCAGAAAAGAATGGGGAAGATTTAACCAAGATGACTGATACAAAAACTAAAAAGCAATATGAATAGCTGTAAAGAGATAAGCTTTGCTAATTTAAATATTTTTCTGCTTCAGTTTAAACCCGGAGAGCAGCCAGATCATTACAGGAATTTTTGGGTCCAATATATATAACATATTATAAACTAAAAAACATATTGTAGCTGTGAAAAGAGAGCAAGTAAAATGGACAATAGTTTTTATTCTTGATTTTGGAGACATGTTGAAGCTTCTATTGCAGACTGAAAAAGACTTTCCAGTGAAGCAATTTATTTTGCCTTCTGCCAGCAGTTGCTTTTTTTAATTTTAAAATCACGTTGGTCTCTTGGCGGAAACTGAGCTGACAATACTGTCATGTTTTGTTCTCCTCCCAGCTGAAATGATTCCACACAACCTTGTTAAAATTATTTTTTCTTTATAAATGATGCCTTTTTGTTATTCCCCTAGGAGAAGACAGGCTTTATGATAAAGCCAGATGAAACTCAAATCATGACGATATGAAAAGAATCACAGGCTTTGCAACTAGCTTTACTTTTTATAATGCCTGTCTGCATTGTTTAATGATGATGTAATATAAAAAGTATTAGCATCACTGGTGGGTCTCTTTATCAGGCATGCTTTCAGTCTTTTGATGTGCATAAAGAAGTTGATGGAGGTGGATGTGGTGGGGGCAGGGGATTCCAATATGTGGTGAGCTCATTCATTGTGCTGCAATCCTAGAAAGTGCAAGAGTAATCTAATATGCGTTTCAGTATTCACAATATTAGACACAATTGCTGCATTCCAAAATTCAACTTATTGTGTGACATTCTATTTTAAGGCAGTTGAAACAGCATTTTTTATATCTAAACAAATACTCACAAATACAGTGGTGTGAAAAACTATTTGCCCCCTTCCTGATTTCTTATTCTTTTGCATGTTTGTCACACAAAATGTTTCTGATCATCAAACACATTTAACCATTAGTCAAATATAACACAAGTAAACACAAAATGCAGTTTTTAAATGATGGTTTTATTATTTAGGAGAAAAAAATCCAAACCTACATGGCCCTGTGTGAAAAAGTAATTGCCCCCTGAACCTAATAACTGGTTGGGCCACCCTTAGCAGCAATAACTGCAATCAAGCGTTTGCGATAACTTGCAATGAGTCTTTTACAGCGCTCTGGAGGAATTTTGGCCCACACATCTTTGCAGAATTGTTGTAATTCAGCTTTATTTGAGGGTTTTCTAGCATGAACCGCCTTTTTAAGGTCATGCCATAGCATCTCAATTGGATTCAGGTCAGGACTTTGACTAGGCCACTCCACTCCAAAAGTCTTCATTTTGTTTTTCTTCGGCCATTCAGAGGTGGATTTGCTGGTGTGTTTTGGGTCATTGTCCTGTTGCAGCACCCAAGATTGCTTCAGCTTGAGTTGACAAACAGATAGCCGGACATTCTCCTTCAAGAGTTTTACGCCAGATGTAACGGGACATTTGCCTTCCAAAAAGTTCAACTTTTGTCTCATCAGTCCACAAGGTATTTTTCCAAAAGTCTTGGCAATCATTGAGATGTTTCTTAGCAAAATTGAGACGAGCCCTAATGTTCTTTTTGCTTAAAAGTGGTTTGCGTCTTGGAAATCTGCCATGCAGGCCGTTTTTGCCCAGTCTCTTTCTTATGGTGGAGTCGTGAACACTGACCTTCATTGAGGCAAGTGAGGCCTGCAGTTCTTTAGACGTTGTCCTGGGGTCTTTTGTGACCTCTCGGATGAGTCGTCTCTGTGCTCTTGGGGTAATTTTGGTCGGCCGGCCACGCCAGGGAAGGTTCACCACTGTTCCATGTTTTTGCCATTTGTGGATAATGGCTCTCACTGTGGTTCGCTGGAGTCCCAAAGCTTTAGAAATGGCTTTATAACCTTTACCAGACTGATAGGTCTCAATTACTTCTGTTCTCATTTGTTCCTGAATTTCTTTGGATCTTGGCATGATGTCTAGCTTTTGAGGTGCTTTTGGTCTACTTCTCTGTGTCAGGCAGCTCCTATTTAAGTGATTTCTTGATTGAAACAGGTGTGAGAGTAATCAGGTGGCTACGGAAATTAAACTCAGTTGTGATACACCACAGTTAGGTTATTTTTTTAACAAGGGGGCAATTACTTTTTCACACAGGGCCATGTAGGTTTGGATTTTTTTTCTCCCTAAATAATAAAAACCATCATTTAAAAACTGCATTTTGTGTTTACTTGTGTTATATTTGACTAATGGTTACATGTGTTTGATGATCAGAAACATTTTGTGTGACAAACATGCAAAAGAATAAGAAATCAGGAAGGGGGCAAATAGTTTTTCACACCACTGTATATATGGTATGGTATACATTGAATGTAACTATGTACACACACATCCATCTCTTAATTATAAAAGAAAGACTATTGCATATGTACATATGTAGGAAGGATTGCAACAAGAGCGTCCCACTCTCTTGGCCTCTCTCGCGATTTTGTCGTGGCAATTTTGTCAGCGCACATTTGTCAAAAACCAGTTAGCAGGTTTGTCGCGCTCATTTGTCGGTCGCGGTTTTGTCGGGGAGCATATGTCTATCGCGCTTTTGTCGGTGAACCAAAATTTTAACAGGCGACAAGAAAGGTAATGTAGTACATCTTCTTCGGAAAACATTAGACACCAAAGGAAATCTTGATATGCCATTCATATTAAAATGTTTACAATTTCCCGTTAGAATAACTTTTGCTATGACAATTAATAAACCACAGGGACAAATATTCAAAAAAGTCAGTTTATTTATTAGAGAGAAAGAAACGATATTCACTCACAGGCAGTTATATGTTGCGTTGTCACAAATTCAAAGTGATATTGATGAAATGTTAATTCCAAATATTGTTTTTACTGAAGTTTTACAGTAAAAGTGTAAGTTTAAAAAGTATTTGTGTGTTCATTTCAAAGCCAAACAGAACGAAAATGTATAACACAATGAATACCTCTAACGCAGCATGAAACATAATTTTCTTTCAATTTATTATGTTTTACTATTTTTTACTATGATTAATTACTCGGTGTAATATAAAATAGTTAGGTCTATTATGCACATGTAAGAATTCCCATGAAAATAGCAATCTTTAAATTGTACATGTGCCTGCCCATATGCGAGTGGCTAGCGCGTATGCCCGCATGGGGGTTGGCGAGAGAAGTGAGCAGAGGGCAGGGCCATCCGCTCAGTTGCGAGAAGCAGATCATAGACATGTGATACAGTACCTGACAAATAATACAAAGAGTGTATGACATGTGTTTCGCCCTAATTGGGGCTCTTCAGGTGTACGCATGTTTGCTACCTTTTACAGGGCTCAAACCTGCTACGTCAGTACCTGAGGCAAAGTCTCCGATGTTGCGCCACAGCTACGCCTCTTAAAGCACAATTTATTATTTTCCCTACCTTACACACTTTGCACCAACTCCTGTAACAACTGGGTTCTTGTCCCAATAGTTTTGCTATGTGGCAATTCTTTTCTCCATCTTCTACCATCTTTATAGTTTGCATTTTAGTAAAATAACTACAGTATGCATGGAATACCTAAGGACTCACATATAATAACTTTACATTCTACAGTGCTCATGAAATTAATGATAAAACCTATTCCATGTAGGGAAGATGCACAATAACTACCACAGTGCTGTAGTGGGCAGGTACTGGAACTTGCATATGCATCACAGTGCATTTTATCGTGACTTTGCTAAAAAGAAGCTTTGCTCTTAGAGGATTCATTAACTAAGATATTACTGTATGCAGGTATGCTTATCATTCATAACATAAGTGAGTACTGAGCATTAATTAAATAATTAGCTAGTGTATATATCTTGCAGCCTGTAAAAAAGATTGTGAATCCTTTTGTGGCCTCAGAAAATTATTGCATATGATGTATACCATAGCACAGACAACTGGTATATGGGTAGCTGTGCAGCATTTATATTGAGTGCAAATGTATGAAATTATTTCAGTTTAGAAATTAAAAAAAATCTCTGGACAGAAAGTCAGCACACATCCAGGAACAAGAAGCATTGTTATGAAAGTTGCTAATTTGTGACAAAGTAAATCAAATACTAAAAGCCAGTCATTTGGAAATTCAACATAGTAGTCCTTGCAACACTACTGTATTATCAGAAGAAAAAACAGAGGTTTGTGCTGGACTGTTACACTATTTTTTGTATTTTTGTATGGCATACTTTTGTAATTAAAAAAAAAAACTTTTTATCGGCATATATTAAATTAAAGAAATGGTAGCACTTTAGTTTATGCATCTATTACTCATTGACTTCTGTAATACAATCTTAACAAAGGCTTCTTTTGGTCTTCATAATACTTATAAAACATCACTGGATAGGTTCATTATCACTGTGCATTGTGGTATATTGATATGTTGGTAAATGACTTGCTAATGTGAAGGATTCCAAGGTCTTATACTTAATGTAATATCAAGTGAAATGTGTCTCAGTTAAGCCACCTCCGACCACTCGAAAGTATAGCTTTGTTGGTTGAAAGCCTCTTCATTACTGATTTGTGAGGGTTATGAAGACTGAAAGAAGTCTTTGTAAGGGTTAGTTATACAAGGGTAAGTGAATAATTGATGCATTTTTGCAGTACTTAAACTAAAGGGCTACCAAAGACACAAACTTGACTCTCTGTTCAATTAGAGATCACTTTATTGATTAGCTTGTTGACAATGAGAGTAGGATCACAGTATTATCAATGCTCTAAAAGAGGAACTCTAATATTGTTCTTTTATAGCTATTTGGACTTTGAATATGTAAATCAGGCATCCCATTCTAACCAATCCTTTTAACTCCTAAAAATCTAATTCTGATTATTGACAGTCACATTAGTTTGATTAGTTGATTAGTTTTGGTTGGCATGTTTTTGTAAAATGATAACAAATGACTAATTGTGAAATGAGCATAGGTTCTAAGACGTGTCAGGGATGCCAGGGGGCGATGACCCGGCCGGGACGCCTTGGAGGACCACAAGAGGGCGTGCGCCAACCTTGGACCACGTGGGTCCTGCCACCCTGGTTGCTTTGGGGGCCACGGGTAGAGGGCTTGGAACATCCCTCTAGGGGCCCATGGTCACTGCCAGGGAGCGCCCCGATGCCTTGGGAACCCTGGACCTCAGCACTTCCGCCACACCAGGAAGTGCTGGGGGGAAAAGAAGCAGGGACACCCGGAGTGCTTCCGGGAGTACAGCCAGCACTTCCGCCACATGGGGGCGTGTCGGTGGGAGATTGCCGGGAAGCACCTGGAGCACATCTGGGTGTGAATAAAAGGGGCCGCCTCCCTTCATTTGGGGCGAGAGTCGGGAGTGGAGTGGACTGAGCTTGCTGGAGGAGGCAAGGAGGCGGCCTGAAGAGAGTAAGGCGTTGTGTGGCCAGGACTTTGGGGATTTTGTGTGCACTATTAACTTGTATATATTGTAAATAAACGTGTGGTGGTGAAAAACAACATGTCTGCCTGTCTGTGCCCGCGTTCCGTTCACAGACGTTGACACAGATGTACAGACTATAACTTTTTAACCCCCTCCTCTCTCTCTTTTGCTCTTCCAGACTCTTCACAAAGAAGTGATATGTCCTCAATTTACAAATCATTAGGACACCTTGGTTAGAGGTGAGGTTAGGCCACAACATTCCTTCATCCAGGACAGGAAAAAAACACACATATACTGATTAATAAATAGCTTAAACCAAATAGCTGGAATAAAAGTCTTATGTACTAGAAAGGCTAAAGTCCTTAGATTACTGCAGTCCTTGCAAGATTCATGTAACCCTTTTACTTTTATCATCTGAAGTCAGTTCTTTTCAAGCCTTGTGTCTGGGAAGGCTGCTTTTCGAGACATTTAATTATTTCTTTTACACCCCTCCAGCGCAAACTTTGGGAAATGATTCCTAGAAATAATACAGCTTTGTTTGTTGTGTAATGTGCACAATCACTACTGTTTTCAGTTTTTAATACTTGCCATTATCCACAGATAAGACACAATACAGCAAAAGCAAGTTGGATTCTGGCACTGTGCTGGATTCATAATGGAATTCATAAATTCTACTGGCAAAACATGTTTTTACATGCAACAGCTGACAAAACACATGAGTCAAATGTGCATGACATTTTAAAACTACAGAATTTCATGTCACTTCCTAACAGTGACTAAAGTCAAACATGGCCATGAGCACAATACTGCTGTGCCTTTTCTGAATAATCCATGTACTTAAGGATCTACCATAGCCAAAGGCATGCTGGTATAATAACATATATTTCCTGCTTTTGTGGTGGTAGTTACTGCTTTCATTTGATTTAGTTGTTATGCAGTGCAACAACAAATATTTTTAGTTAAGTTTTAGTTAAAATTTATGACTAAAGGTTTGGATATATAACACAGTCTATACCACACAGGATCAAAATTAAGAAAGTAAATTAAAGAATGTATACATTAGCATAGAACCCAAATAGTGATCTGTGCTTTGAATTGCCACATGTTGCAGTCTCACACTAAAATCATTTAAATTCTTTCTTTTTCCTCAAGCAGTGTATTTACTCAGTACTTAGTTGGAGTACTTTTGGCAGCGATTACAACCTGAAGTCTTCTTGGATATGACACTACAAGTCTGCACATCTGGATTTGGGGATTTTTTTTTTCCCATTTCTCTATGCAGATCCTCTCAAGCTATGCCAGGTTGGATGGTGACTGTCAGTAGACAGCAATTTTCAGGTCTCTCCAGAAATTTTTGATTGATTTCAAGTCCAGGCTCTGGCTTGGCCACTAAAGGACATCCCCAGAGTTGTCACTAAGCCACTCCTATGTTGTTTTTGCTTTCTGCTTAGTAATATGATGATGAAAGGTTCAATCCTGGCTTCATCAAACCAGAGAATCTTGTTTCTCACAGTCTGCTTTTTTGCAAACTCTAAGTTGGCTTTCATGTGACTTACTGAGAAGAAGATTCAGTCCTGCTACTTTGCCATAAAGCCAAGTTTGGTAGAATTGTGCGGTGATGAATGTCCTTCTGGAAATGTCTCCCATCTCTGCACAGCTTCTTTTGGAATTCAGTGTACCTGTCTTAACAAGGTCCTTCTCCAATGATTGCTCACTTTTGCAGGTTGGTCAACTCTAGAAACAGTTGTGGTTGTTCCAAACTTCTTCCACTTAAGAATTATGGACAATTTTTTTTTTCTAGCCTTCCCCAGATCTGTTTTGACACGATCCCATCTCTCTGTTCTGCATGCAGTTCCTTGTTTTTTGCTGTAATACACACTGTCGGCTGTGAGTCCTTATATAGAGGTAAGTGTCTTTCATCATATCCAATCAATTGAATTTACCACAATTTACCACTCCAAACAAGGTATAGAAACTTCTCAGTGATGATCAACACAATGGGATGCAACTGAGTCACATTTCAAATTTCATAGAGTTTCAAGAGTCTGAATACTTGTGTCAATGTGATATTTCAGCTTTTTATTTTTAGTAAATATGCAAAGAAATATAAAATTCTGTTCTTACTTTGTCACTCCAGGTTATTAAGTGATGCTTGATGTGGGAAAAAATAATTTTAATAATTTTAGTATAAGGCTGCAACATAAAAAAATGTGAAAACAGCAAAGAGGTCTGAATACTTTGTGGCCTCACTGTACATATTAGCGTGCTCAATTTATTTTCTGGAATTATTTATTTGTATTAAATGTTCAAATACAAAGAACTAAACACTGTTAAAAAAATAATCTAAATTCTACAAAAAGGGAGAAAATCTATAGACTCACCAGAGGGGATATTTTGAAGCTCACTACTTGAGGAAGTTGTCTCTTAAATATAAGGCTGTACTTCAGACACAGAAAATCAGTAGAGTCACTGATAGCAAGCATGGCTAGTATGTCAGTATTAAAAGTAACAAACTGTCATGACACATGGGCACATCAAAAAAAAAAAGTCTCTGACATAACACAGATTTCAGTAAATACAAAGAGACAAAAAAAAATGTAGTGTTAAAAAACCCTGACAGGACTGTACAATTAATTATAAAAATAAAGCAAATTATGAAGGGCTACATCAGACTCTGAAAAGCATGCATTACCCACCGCTGATTTCGTTCATTCTTCTTGAGACTTGCTTACATTGTAAGTGACCCCTTATAGGTATGTATTTTCATGGAATGTTGCCTTATAGCTTTATAGCGCCCCACATTTACAGTCTTATCTGCAAGTAGACAACTGCTTTAAGCAAAGAGGCTTACTAGCTTAGCATAAGCAGACCAAATGGTTAAGCTACACCTGTGCCAATACCCAAAGTAGGTGCCCGCTGACTATGCTGCTATTGTTAGAACACATTTTTCCTCAGCTGCTAGCCCCTGTAAGAATACGGCAATCATCTACACCAGGTGCTCTTATAAATATACCTTGAATATATTTTTATGAAGACTCCTGTGTTTGTTATTTTGGTTTGCTTATGCTACAGTTACCATTAACTATATTGTTTATAAGAATGTTAACCATCTGCTTTATAGTACCCCACATGTTCAGCTTTGGACAGCTGCCTTACGCAAAGAGACTTACCAGCTGTGCACAAGCAGACCAAAAAGTTGTCTTCAGACATGAGCTACATTTCTGCCAATCACCAAAGCAGGTGCCCGCTCACCACGCTGTTACTGTTGGACCGCATCTTTTCCTCAGCTGATAACCCCTATAGGAATACTGCAACCACCCATACCAGGTGCTCTTATAATACCTTAAACCAATCAAACTGCATAAAAGTAATATTATTTTAAAGCAACATTAGTAAAATCACAGCAAAACCACCGGTAGCAAAAGTAGGAAATATATTGAAAAGAGACCTTAAAGGTTAGGAAATGTCTTTGAAAAAAAATAATATTGAGATAGACAGATAGATAGATAGATAGATAGATAGATAGATAGATAGATAGATAGATAGATAGATAGATAGATAGATAGATAGATAGATAGATAGATACTTTTATTAATCCCAAGGGGAAATTCACATAATCCAGCAGCAGTACACTGATACAAAAAACAACATTAAATTAAAGAGTAATAAAAATGCATGTAAAAACAGACAATAACTTTGAATAATGTTAGCATTTACTCCCCTGGGTGGAATTGAAGAGTCGCATAGTGTGGGGGAGGAACGATCTCCTCAGTCTGTCAGTGGAGCAAGACAGTGACAAAAGTCTGTCACTGAAGCTACTCCCCTGCCTGGAAATGACACTGTTCAGTGGATGCAGTGGATTCTTCATGATTGACAGGAGTTTGCTTAATGCCCGTCGCTCTGCTACAGATGTTAAACTGTCCAGCTTTATTCCTACAATAGAGCCTACCTTCTTAAAAATTAGTCTTTTAAAGTGCAGAGTTACTGCAGATTTGTGTTCAGTCCACGGAGGTTCTTATCAATTTCTTTGGACTCTTCTCCTTCTCAGTTCTCTTGCTTTTCTCTCTCCTGCTCTGCTGTGCCTGCTGTCCTTTTTTCCTTCCTCCCTGATCTGCCCTGTATATTCCCAAACTTAAAGGCTTAACTTCACCCCAAATTAACAACGATTACAAGAATAATCAATCAGGGTTTGCTTCCTCAGGCTGTTTGTCCATTTCAATCCTGAATTATCCCAGGTCTTGTAAATTAACAATGTGTTTAATATTCTGAAAGAATGATCTAAAAGGTGTGGTGGGCTGGCGCCATGCCCAGGGTTTGTTTCCTGCCTTGCACCCTGTGTTGGCTGGGATTGGCTCCAGCAGACCCCCGTGAACCTGTAGTTAGGATATAGCGGATTGGATAATGGATGGATGGATGATCTAAAAGGTACAAAGTTCAAGGCAGTAATGATGCAGAATTTAAAATGAATTTATAGAAGTTGTAAAAAAATATACATATACTGTATTTAGAATGGGAAAAAAAGAGTCCAGAGTTGTAAAGTCCAAGGAGACTACTTTCAAATGAAGTCAAAAGGTGCAGGTTTTCTAATTGCTGGCTGTTTACTCAGGAATCCTTGTTTTTCAGTGTTAGCTCACACAGTTCATATTCTGAGTTCTTTTTTTCAGTCCATATTCTTATTTTATATATTGATTATAGTACAGTTCAGTATTGTGAGTTCTTTCATTAAAATGCCTTATTTTTGTATCAAGTCAAGATACAATCTATCACACTGTTAAGACAAAAAAAAAAAAAAGTAATAAGGTACAAAATGAAGGTGTTCTAAAATGGAGTAGGCAAGTAATGAAGTGGTTAAAACTTTGCGACAAAGGTGGTGTGAAACAGAGAATCTGGCAAGTCTAAAAGAAATAAGAAAAGTTGACAATCTTCCCTTTGTGCCCACTAGCGTTGACCGAAAAAATGCAGAGTTTGCTTCACCGTGAGTTCCCCGAAATCACAGAAATGTTTGCGATATTTGCTAAACATGGTGAATTGCTTTAAAATCAATGAAGAAGAACTAAATGAAGTAGATTTGACTGGATTATAGTGGTGCACTCATTTTTAAAGTGTCCTTGAGGGCTAGGGAAATGTCTGCCAACTATACTGGACTTATTATTGTGGCTACAAAGGTGACCTGAGCTGTGTGGCAGCAGTGCCAACCAAAGCACCACCGTGCCTCCGTAATATCAAAGAAGAAAGAATTCAGTCAGGGACATGCAATCACATATTTCATTAAAACAGATTGGAAATGAAAAAATCGTAATCAAAAGTCAGAAAAAAATATGTAGGGCTTTAAAAGACAGAAAATTCAAATTGATTGAAACCACTGGCTCATTCTGTTTTTTGAAGTCGTGCTGAAGGCTCACTAAACTGTCTGTGCTGATGCTTTGCACTTTTTGTTCTATGAAAAAGATGGCAATGTCTTGTAAACAGTAATTAATCTATTGTTATTATAAATATTTTATAGAGTCTCCTCTTTTCGGGGTTTTTCAGTGTTTGTTTTCATTCTCGCCGTGCCACGTAGCTAATTATTATGCATGCATAGGGTATGCACCTCCTTCTCTTATATTGACATGGAATTTGAAGATCGACCTGCACATTTGGCTACAAGGACAGATAACTCGACCCACAGAGTCTGTAATACAAATGATTATATACCCGAGGGGTGTTCCCATCAATTTTAGGTGCTACAGCTCCAGAGGATGTTGCACTGGCCTTGCAAAGCTTTATGGAATGCTGGTATTAAAAAAAAAAAATCTTCTAAACCGGCTGAATTATCATCAACTCTAGTGCCTACCTGCTTTTATAGTGTGGATGAGTTCTGGTGGTTTTAATCATGGCTGGGTATTGCTTTACATCTAATGTAGCAGTTCATCCACTAGCAACTCTGTAATGGAAGACACAGCTTTACAAACTGAGGGCTTGGCTAGATGGATGAAACACACTTTTGTGGTAAAGTTTCTCTCTCCTCTCTTAATACATTGATACATATTGCGCCTTGGAGTTTCTGGGCCTGATTTTGCACTATTTCTATTATTTTTTAATTTAGTTTATGATATGTTTTTCTTAATTTTT
This sequence comes from Polypterus senegalus, assembly GCF_016835505.1. Classification (NCBI taxonomy): domain Eukaryota; kingdom Metazoa; phylum Chordata; class Cladistia; order Polypteriformes; family Polypteridae; genus Polypterus; species Polypterus senegalus. Next base: position 58,795,383 of record NC_053160.1, read on the forward strand.
GTTTTATTTTTTCATTTTAGGTGTTGAGAATTTTTTATATCACCAACATGCTCAGCCAATGTTTGTTGCCATGCTGCAAGGATCATAAATGTACACATGCAAATGCATGAAGTTACAAGGGCCAATGTTATAAATATATAAGTATAGCAATTTTCATGTAGGAGGGAAGAGAAGGGAAACAGTTAAAACGAAATAAAAACAATCAGCGACTGACATTTTAGTTTCGTTTTGTTTTATATTGTTAGGGCTCTGGTACTCTAGACTGAGTAGGAGCACCAAGACAATTTATTGGAGAGAACTTTTGTTTGCACAGTTTTTTTATTATTTTGATATTTTATTGATTTTAAGGACTGAATTACAATAAGTCAATTACATGTCATTATGGCATACATTGCTACATCTTATTCAAAATAGAATAGAGTTTAGGTTATAACAAAGAAAGACCAATTTTATAACCCGCAATCAAGAATAATGCAATTCATTTAATATAAATTAACTTCAAGTGTTATCATCAGACACTATTTATTAAGAGCTATTACTTTATATAACCACTTTGGAATTAGCCTAATTGTTGAGTTCAGTTTGAATCTCTTAGCTAAATGTTTTTAACTGTTGTATTTGAGATGTCATATGTCAACTTGCTCAGTTTTCACTACTAAGCTTAATTTACTTGCTATAAATTTCTCAGCAAAAATATTAGTTTTAGCAAATTTCAGATCTGTGCAGTTTTGGCCTTATGCAATGTATATTTTGGATATTTATTTTTGTTTACAATTGTTTATTTGACACAGTCTCATTTTCTAATTATGAAAGACTGTTTTATAAATAATGAGTAAATGTTTAGCGTATTTTTAAGGCACAGAGCTAATCAGGGCTATTTTTTTTATGAAAGCTTTGCATTAAATTAGCCTTAATCTTTAAACATATGGTATTCAAAGCAACATGTTTATAATAGTGAAAAAATAAACCTGACACCTTGAGGACTGCTAGAAATAACTGGTAATGATCTTTGCAGTTAACACTTGTTTTTTAGGTCTATTCATTTGTTCTGAGTTGAAGTGTTGCCAATGCACATTAATTTATAACAGCTATAAGAATGAAGATGACAGACACTTCTTTAATATTTGAACATGCAAAACGTAACCTCTAAGGTGAAGACCTATATGAAAAAAACAACTTTTAATCAGTATTAGTCTTTCTAGTATTTTCATTCCCAAGGGTAATAAAAAGCAGGCTTATGCATTAATTCTTTCAAAGTGAGGAGTGTACAGATTAATCTGAAACATGATGTGGGAAATTTTGGAAAAAAGTATAGATAAAAAATAGATAACCACTCGTTTCTTCAACAAGCAGTACAAATGTCAGCAATAGTCATCAGCAACTGACCAGCTGTAGATTTACTGTTTGCACATAACTTTACAGTTTAAATTGATTTGAAGAGTTTATTGCTTTATGTTTGCGTAAGTTATTTTCTAACATTACCTACCATACTAAGTTCTTTAAACCTGCTCAAGAGGTGGTCTAAGTTAGGATGCAACTTAGTTTCCCTTCTCTGACTCCAAGAGGCACACTGCAACTGAACTTAGTGCTTGGTTTTAATTTGCTTCTAGTCCACAGCTCTGAGAGCTAATCCCAAAAGTTAAACTTGTTACTATAAATACACGTGTGTTATTGTGAAATTTATGAAACTTACCAAGAACGTTTATTGGGTTCACCTACTCTAGCCACACATATAGATACACACATGCACATAGTGATCCTATCTAGACAAAGTCTTGAGCGGTGCCAATTGCCAAATTCACAATATTCCTCATAGGACACCATTACACATGCGTACACAGAGATCCCATCCAGACAAACACTTGACTAGTGCCATTTTCCAGTCACTCCGCAATATTCTGCATAATATTCTTGATATCACCCGCTCTAACAAACATGTGGTCGTCATCACGACACACAGATATGTGCAACTATTTTGGCTTTATGCTACTTACTAACCAAACTATGTCTTACATTTAACATGATTGTTCTAATTTTTAAAGAACAACCTGAAAAGCCTTGATAAAGACTAGCAGATAGCATCAAACTCACACTTGGAAACCATTAATTAATTTAGTCACTCTAGATAAAAGACAAAGTAGAGAAAATATAAAAACAATGTGGTGTTCATAAATGTATAACATTACCAAATAGAAGAAAATCTAATAGAAAATAAAATAGCAAAGTCTGGATATACAGTAAACAGTCCTAGAAAAGCTTACTGAAATTCAGAAGTGTCAAGGAGTGCATGTTCTGGGCAGCTTTTGGTTCAGCTGTAAGCGTTGTTCGTAGTTATGTTTTCTTACCTGCAAATCAGATGAGCTCATGTGTTTGATTTGTGGCGTCTCCCTTCTGTTGTTGGTTTTCTTCCTGTTATGTTCGCCTCTACTTTTCTTCTTCTTGTTTGGTTCCATATTTAAGGTAAAATGAGCACTACTGATTTCAGGACATGTGACATTGCACATATTTGATTGGCCATGCCGTCCTGACGATGAATGACTCTGATTATAGTGTTTGGTCTTATAGTACAATCTTTTCTCAAGCTGTAAACTAATTTGGTCATTTCTAGTCCTATGGCCAGATTATATGGAATTTGCATATTTTTCATTCCCAGGTAAAAAGGAATAAACCTGAATGGAACAAATAAATAAATTACTATTATAATAAAATCTCCAGTTCAGAGCACAATGCGACTGACACATTATTGGTCTTGTTGCACTGTTCACTGAGGATCATCTTGTCTTAGCGCAGTATTACGGAGTCTGGTCTTGATCCAAAGCTAGTACAATACTATCTTAGGTACACTGTAACTGACCCTGAAGGCTGTTGTCTGTCTCCTTAACCTCCTGCTTATGTTGTATACCAGGAATTTGGCTGCAGGATTTCACTTAAAAAAAGGCAAATCTTGAAATTTGTAGATAATTCTGTCTTTGTGAGTCTGTTACAAGATAAAGTAGACAGTCATGGGCCTTTTGTTGATGAGTTTGATTAGTGTTGTGATCATTCGTTTTTATAAGTAACAACCTTTAAGAACAAGGGCATAGCTAAAGATTTTAGATATTCTCCTCCTGCCCCTGTCTCAACAATAATAAAAGGGCAGTCTAAAGAATTGGTGGACCAAAACAAAGGTTTAGAGACAATCATTGATAACAGGCTTATCTTTGATTAAAAGGCAGAATAAATCCATCAGAAATAACAAAAATGTCTGTTTTTTTCTAAGGAAACTCAGTTGTTTTAAAACAGACAAAACTATAATGATACTTTTTTGTAAGTTGTTAGTCTTTTATTAAATCCTTTGCTACATTTGTATTCATGTGTCATTTTTAGAATCTAAAACTGTCCGAACAACATTATTCAAATTAACAGTACAATTACAGGTTTGCAGCAGTCCTCGTTCACTGTGTTATGTCACAATAAGTTACAAGGGCCGTCTCAGTTCTGTCAGGCAGCATCAATCCTCTGTTTCATTTGTTGCTATCAGGCCCCAGATTTAGGTTCCAAAGGTGAACAGGCACAGATTTAAGAAATCTTTTATCCCTAGAGCTCTAAGCATTTTGAATTCTAGTAGTTGTAAGAATCCTGCTGGGTTCTGAATTATTACTGTGTACTGCTGGAGTTTATTATTTATATTTGCAGAAATCTTGGTTGTGTGTACTGACTGTAATAATGGTTGTCATATGCTATCTCTTGGCTTATTTTGCTATATCTGTGTAACGATGAATAATGTTTTGTATTTTTTTGCAGCAAGAGAAAATAAAAGTCTTCCTAACCTAACTAACCAGTATTCCAGTATTAAATACAGTATATTATCAACGAGGGGCTTATTATTAAGACAAATAAAGCAAGTTGTCTTTGTTAAGTACTGTTGTTTCATTCTTAAGGAACCAGTTTAAAATTAAATATTTCACATGCAAACCACATTCTCTGACATTAGAATTAAGTCAGCCTTCCTCCTGCAAATCATACCTATGCTTTGTGTGCTTTCACTTTTTTGTGGCATTCAAGGCAAAATAAATCGGCCTGCTGTAAGTCAATGTAAGTGTATATGCTCTTCAGTCTACTGGCACCCAGAATCAATTCTTAACTTGCACCTACCTTTTTCTGGTAAAGTTCCAGTGGCTTTTGATTCTTTATCAGAATATGCAGATAAGATTAAATACTAAATTAAATACAGAATTGCACAATTTTCAGTTGCTCATTTAAGTTGCTGATGCGGCTTGAACATCTTGTTGGGCTTAAAGGGGCTGCACTTAACTGGTTCAGGTCATATTTAACTGGTAGACACTTTTCAGTGTCTTTAAATTCCTCTTTCTCTTCTACTGCTCCTCTTGAATGTGGTGTTCCTCAGGGATCCATTTTGGGTCCTATTTTATTCTCTATATACCTTCACCCTATTGGAGCTGTTTTTACGAAATGTAACATTTCTTTCCACTGCTGTGCTGATGATACACAGGTTTATATTCCCGTCTGCAACTCTGCAATAAATCAACTGCACAACTGTCTTTTTTAACTAAAAACCTGGATGGCTAATAATTTTCTTAATCTGAATCAAAATAAAACGGAGGTGCTTATAGTGGGTCCATTAGCTAAAGCCCAAATTGGTCTTGGTCTTCTCGGCTCTTTCTCTGTCTTTTGCAAACCTCAAGTCCACAGTCTTGGTGTTATTTTTGACAAGCAGATTAATTCTGTAGTCAAGAGTTGCTTTTTCCAGCTTCGTCTTTTAGGTAAGATCAAGCCTTATTTATCTTCTAGGGATCTTGAGAAAGCTACTCATGCTTTTATCTTTTCTCCCTTTGATTACTGCAACTTGCTCTATTCTGGGATTAGCAAATCCCTGTTATGCAGTTTACAGTTGGTCCAGAATGCTGCTGCTCGCTTTCTGGTTGGGGTAAGAAAGTCTGATTCTGTTTCTCCTATTTTAGCTTCTTTACACTGGCTGCCTGTCAGTTTTTGAATTGATTTTAAAATCTTATTGCTAGTTTTTAAATCTTTACATGGGCTTGCTCCTGCCTATTTATCTGAATTGTGAGCCATCTAGAGTGCTTAGATCTTCTGGTCAGTTGTCTGTTGTTGTCCCTCGTACTAAGTGTAAAACCAAGGGGGACAGGGCTTTTGCAGCTGCTGCCCCTCGCCTGTGGAACTCTTTACCTCATTACGTAAAGGAGTCGTCTACAATTGAATTGTTCAAAGCAAGATTAAAGACTCATTTCTATTCTCTTGGTTTCCGTGACCTTCAGTAATACTGGTTTTCCTCATTGTGATTATGTAATCTTACTTCGATTTATTATTTATTTTATTTATGTTCATTTATTTTATTTCTATTTATGTTAATTGTAGGTGGCACAGTGGGTAGTGCTGCTGCCTCGTAGTAAGGAGACCTGGGTTCACTTCCCGGGCCCTCCCAGCGTGGAGTTTGCATGTTCTCCCCATGTCTGCGTGGGTTTCGTCTGGGTGCTCCGGTTTCCTTCCACAGCCTAAAGACATGCCAGTTAGGTGCACTGACGATTCTAAATTGTTCCTAGTGTGTCTATGTGTGTGTGTGCGCCCTGCGGTGGGCTGGCGCCCTGCCTGGGGTTTATTTCCTGCCTTGCGCCTTGTGTTGGCTGAGATTGGCTCCAGAAGACCCTGTGGTATAGCGGGTCCACAGCTCACTGAGTAAAGGCCATTTTTAAATAAATAATCGACGCACTCGCGGCTTAGCAAGGAGTCGTTGGGCCATAGCGAGCCGCGGGGCGATCCATAGGGTGTGGGCGTTTCTCACCTAGCGCACAGGTGAGGAACTGCCCACATTCGTGATTGTCCCGTGGCTAATGCTGCAGCTGTTGTGGCCCTCGCCATTTTTAAAAAGAAGCGCGAGTCAGTTGTGAGTTGGAAAAATGGAAAAAAAAAGATCGAGATCAAAAAAGAGAGGAAAAAGGAACGAGAGAGGAGAATGTGAAGAGAGAATTGAGAAAGGAACGAGATAAGAAAGGAAAGGAGAGGACGGAGGTTACAGGGAGCGAGGAAGCAGGCAGTGCGTGCGTGTGTTGAGCGCGCAAACGAGGGCAGCTGTAAGGAAGCTGGGTGTTAGGCCAACACCCAGACGTTTGAGTCGATGTTGCTCCCGCTGAGCGACCATGTAGCGGGAGTGCCCAGAAGAAAGCGACGAGCCGCAGAGGGCCGTGGAAAGGCAGCGGAAGTCGGGAGACTTGGTAGTTGGAGTCCCCAGTGTGTGCGTCCTGGCCATTGGGTGTAATCAAGTCTCGGGGACTGGGATGAGTGCCATACCGGAGCCAGGGATCGGGAGGTCTCCAGTCTCGAGTACGTAGAGGAGGGCAGCTGCAGAGAGCGTCTTGCCTGCTGCTAAGCCCAAACGGGACAAGCAGGTGAGACGCTAACAGAAAAGAAGCACCGAGCTTATTTGTTGTTGTTTTAAAGACTGCTTCCTAAAGAAGATTTTAACCTCTGGTTTTTAAGGATTGTGTTTTTCTATTGGTTTTAACCTCCACCTTTTATTGGATTATTTATTGAAGAAAGAACTGCACTATTTATTGGAACACTGTTTTGTTTTGATGGACAGTTTTAAATAAAAGCACTATTGCACTTTTTGCACCACCCCTTGCTCAAGTGTTTATTTGCCTTCACTGACTAGCTCACTCGGTTACGTTATCGACGGTGTTGGGTTCAAGTGCTTCCAACAGCAATGGGAGTGTGGAGCCTGAACCCACATCGTCACAGACCCCTGTAGTTAGGATATAGCAGGTTGGATAATGGATGGATGTTCATTGTATGTTTTTTCTTCTTTTATTGTGAAGCATTTTATCCACAGCATTCCTATGTTGTTTTAAATGTGCTATATAAATAAATTGACACTGACATAATAAAGGCCATACAGCCAAAGCATTATTTCTTTAACCTTCTTATCTGTTCAGCGTAGAAATAATCTTTAAAAATTTTTTACTTTGCAGATGCACATCAATATAGTCTAACACTAATTCCATTAGACTGATCCTGCTACAACCCACCACACCTCCTTTGAAAAACAATTTTTAGTTTCTGCGTCATTCTTTTTCTTCTTCTCTTACTCCTCTGCCTTCCTTTCTTATCAAACCTGTATTCCATCTTTTTTACTTACTGTCTCTAACCATCTAATTTTCCCTCTCTAGGTATATCACCATTACAGAGTTCTATCCAAACAATTTTACCTAAAATTCAGCCTAGCATTCTTTGGGTCTGCCACATGTAAGAACAATATGAAGTCTCCTTTTCAAATTTTCCCATAAACTCGTCCTCTCCACCATATATTCTCTTAAACAAAGACTAACACTTACATTGTAATGATTCTATCAAAGTAGCCAAGAACCATCTGCATTGCATTGCTCTTCAGTATTTTTCTTTCTTCAACAACCTTGAATTCCACGCTATATGAGTTTCTCAACAAAAATGAGCAGAACAATTCATTGTTGGAAAACAAGCAAGAAAAGGAAACTTTGTTAATCCTCTCAAACAGTAATCTTGTAGTAACCATACCCTCTGAACAACATCTTTCACAGAATAAACAAACACTACTCAGCAAGGGTCAGTCTTTTTATTAAGTAACACAGGTATTTTTACATCAATAAATAAGTATTGTGTTATGTTACTTGTTATTTTAAAAACTAATGACTACTGTGGAGCCGACCCGGACACAGACAGGCGGACATGTTGTTGAATCACCACCACACGTATTTATTTACAATATTTACAAATCAAAGTCCAAAAGTGCACAAACAAACCCCAATACACACAGTCCTAGCCACTCAATGCCTTCTTCTCGGGCCGCCTCCACTCTCCTCTCTTGCCTCGTCCTGCTTCCACCCGACTTCAGCACTGAATGAATGGAGACGGCCCCTTTTATGCAGTCCCCAGATAAGCCCCAGGTGTTCCCAGCATTCCTCCCTTGGCCATGCCCCAGCGTGGCGGAAGTGCCGGCTGTCCTCCTGGCAGCTCTCCGGGTGCCGTCCTAAATCTTCCCCCCAGCACTTCCTGGTGTGGCGAAAGTGCTGGAGTAACAGGTCCCCAAGGCATTGGGGCACCTCCTGGCGGTGACCACGGGCCCCTACAGGGTGGAGCTTCCATGCCCTGTACCCGTGGCCCCCAGAGCAACCAGGAAGGCGGCCCCTACGTGATCCAGGGTGGGCTTTGACCCTCTTCCGGTCCCTGACGGCGTCCCGGCCGGGTCGTTGCCCCTGGCATCCCTGACACTACATAATAATTGTTACTTTTAACATGTTACTCTCTAACACTGGTGATCATTGCCTGAACACTTAATAACTGCCATTAAAAAAAATGGTGATGTTACACAGTGATACACATTGTATAGTCCCAACGTTTTTGAATAGTGAGATTTATCATCAGTGTAAATTTGTGTAACACTTTTGGAATAGGGGTTATGTGTATGTGTGTGAATATATTTATTGTAAGGTTTCTAAACTCATCTGGGACTCTTCCCTCTACAAAACAACACACTAAAGAGCATCCCAAAGTGTGATCGCAGTGTCTGAGCAAGACAGCCTTTCAATTACCAGGGCAACCTCAGGCTCCCAGCACTGTAGCGGCTTGCAGCAAAAGCAAATCCAAGCCAATCGCGTTCGCACTATAAGTGCCTATGTATAGGACAGTGGTAGATCCCACTACAATAAATACCTGTGCTGTTCCTGTTTCAAGATAAATAAAGCTGGTTTTGCTAAAATACTGAGACTCAGCCTGGTGTGTTGGGGTGAAAGACAGGGACTCAGTAGTCACTATATATATATATATATATATATACAGTATATGTATAAATATATATATATATATATATTGTGAGACTTGCCCGGACACCACCAGTCGGAGACCACATCTTTATAAATTCCACACGTTTATTAAACATAATAAACACAGTCCCAGAACACCACACAATGCACACAGCATTGTGTCCTTGGCCACTCTGTCCTTGGCCGCCAATCTCCCCCCGGGAGCTTCGTCCTGCTCCCTCTCCCGACTCTAGCTCCTGGACTGCTAGGAGGCAGCACCTTTTATTCCCGCCCGGATGCATTCCAGGTGACTGGAAACGATCTTCCGGCAGCACTTCCTGGTGTGGCGGAAGTGCTGCGTTTTGCCCCGGGAGCACTCCGGGCGTCCCTGTCAGGTTCATCCACCATCTTGCCTGGTGTGGCGGAAGTGACAATTGTCCAGGTCTGATGAGGCTTACGGCGCCCCCTGGCGGTGGCCACAGGTCCCAACTGGTTAAAATCTTTTTGTCCCTTTCCCGTGGTCCTCTTTTTATCCAGGGTGGTTGCCCTTTCGTGACCAGGAAGCTATAAATGTCTCTTTCCGGTCCCTCCAGGCATCACAGCCAGGTAATGACCCCGGCAATCTGCCACAATATATACATATACTAGCAAAATACCCGTGTTTCTAAGCGGAGAAGTAGTGTGTTAAAGAAGTAATGAAAAAGAAAAAGAAACATTTTGAAAATAATGTAACATGATTGTCATAAAACAGGTGAAGTGAAAAACATTGACTATTACATTACAATGGCACCTGTCAAGGGGTGAGATATAGTACATTAGACAGCAAGTGAATTGACAGTTTTTAAAGGTGATGTGTTGAAAGTAGGAAAAATGGGCAAGCATAAGAATCTAAGCAACTTTTGACAGGGGCCAAATTGTAATGGCTAGACATCATCTCCAAAATGGCAAGTCTTATGGGGTGTTCACAGTATAAAGGTGTTAGTATCTACCAAAAATGGTCAGGTGAATTGGGAACATTGTGATGGGCACCTAAGAATCACTGATGCACTTGGAAAGCGTAGGACAGCCCATCTGGTCCGATTCCACAGAAGCACTGTGGCACAAATAGCTAAAAATCATAATGCTGGCCATGAGAGAAAGGTTTCAGAATATGCAGTGCACAAAGTCAACTGTATATAGGGCTGCGCAGCTGCAACCAGTCAATGTGTCCATGCTGATCCCTGTCCATGACTGAATGTGCCTAAAATGGGCTCATGAGTGACAGAACTAGGCCATGAAGCAATGGAATAAATTAGCCTGGTCTGATGAATCACATTTTCTTCTTGTTCATTTGGATAGCTAGGTGTGTGTGTTTTGCATACTTGGAGAGGAGATGGCAGTAAAATGGAAATTCCCCGGATCTTAATCCAATGAAGCATCTGTGGGATGTGCTGGAAAAACAAGTCAGATCCATGGAGGTCCCACCTCACAACTTACAGAAGTTATAGGAACTGTTGCTAATGTCTTGGTGCCAGATACCACAGGACACCTTAAGAAGTCTTGTGGAGTCATTGTTTTGATTAGTCAGAGCTGTTTTGGTAGCACAAGGGGGACCCCTGCAATATTAAGCAGGGGATTTTAATGTTGTGGCTCATCAGTGCATATATATTGTCACACACGTGCGCATGGGAGGCAGCTAAAGGGCTTGAGTAAGGGCAGTTCCGAAACATGCCGGGATGTGGCAGAGTGCACTGACTCTTTTTCTCCCTTTCTTGTAGACCATTCACGGGAGATCCCACCTGTCACTTTTGACGTCACTTCCGGGACCGAGCCTATGGAAGAAGACCTTGCCGGCCCTGGCCCCTGTGATGTCACGTCCGGACTCGAACCAATGAAGCTGAAGACCATGAGCCTGATCCATATGATCTAACTTCCTGTCTTCCCCTTTAAAAACCTGCACCTTTTCCCTAGTCCCTCAGTTCTGTTTTGGACTCGGTTTTGTGTACATCAGTGCTGTATTTGCTGATTATTACTTTTGCAGCCAGGATACAAGATTATACGGGTGGCCGCTCCATACCTTTATATGACTCTGTCTCGCATTTATGGCTATATATATATATATATATATATATATATATATATATATATATATATATATATATATATATATATATATATATATATATATATATATATATACTCTCAGTGTAACTTGGAAGTGTTCAACAACCAAACAACCAGTAACTTAGAGCTTAATTTTTAACAAAGTTTCAGTCAAAAACATAAAAGCTGACTATATAAGAATTGCATAATCCAATTTCGATTGTAAACAGCGGTTTCTAGCTGTTTCTTTCTCCAGCTTTGAACTGAGTCTTTTTGAGTTGGGTCGTTCTCCTGTGCTGCTTTGCGCGGTGGTTTATCGTTCTGATTTCTTGGCAGAATTTATGCCAAAATATGACCAAGTTTTAATTGTTGGGGATTTTAATATTCATGTCTGTTGTACTGAGAAGCCTTTGGTGAAGGACTTTTTAGATTTAATGGATTCTTTAAGTCTAATTCAGTCTGTAACTGGTCCCACTCAGGAATGTGGGCATATGCTGGATCTTGTCTTTTCTCGTGGTGTATCTGTTCTTAATCTGGAAATTGGTGATGCAGTATTTTCAGACCATATGCCCGTTTTATTTGATTTTGTTCCTGTCTGTCAATTTGCTAAACCGTATGCACCTGTTTGGTGCTGCCGTGCTCTTAAATCTTCCACTGTTGCTCAGTTTTCTGATGTTTTTAATTATGAAGTGACCTCATAGCCCTCAGTGTCTTCCAATACTGAGGAGCTAACACTTCAATTTAATTCTGCTTGCAAAACTGCTCAGGACTCTGTGGCACCATTAAAAAACAGGCAACTAAACCTCTTCTTCGAGCCGTGGTTAAATGCTAATACTCGTGCATATAGACGGGAGTGCAGGAGAGCTGAGCGGAGGTGGAAAAAGGACAGGTTGCAGGTTTCTTTTGAAATATTGAGAGAAAATTGGTTGTGTTATCAGAAAGTTTTGAAAGCTGCAAGATCAACATTTTTTTCTTAAGTTATTGACTCTAACTCTCACAACCCCCGTGTACTTTTTAACACATTGATTTCTGTACTTAATGTTCATGAACCTGTCTTTCTGGAAGCCTCTAGGGATACTTGCGATAAATTTCTTTACTTTTTTTTGAAGAAGGTTGTAAGCTCTAGGGCCCTCATTTTACCACCTTCTGATGATCCATCCATTTTAATACCCTGTTTGGCTGTAAATTGATCACTTCAATCCTGTCACTCTCCCCTTTTTAAAGCAGCTGGTTTCCAGTATGAAGCCGTCTGGCTCCCCCCCTTGATGTTGTCCCTACTCGACTTCTTAAGGAGGTCTTTTCTACCTTGGGTCCTTCTATTCTTACAATTAATAGTAATTTAACCTCTAGTGTGGTGCCTAAAATTTTTAAACATGCTGCTGTGCAACCACTGCTGAAAAAACGGGTCTGGACCACTCTGTTATGTCTAACTTTAGGCCTATTTCCAGGCTACCTTTTTTGTCCAAACTCTTGGAAAAAGTCGTCTATACCCAACTGAAGTCCTTTCTGGACGAACATGCAGTTCTGGAAGTGTTCCAGTCTGGGTTTAAAACTCACCACAGGACTGAGTCCTCTCTGTTAAGAGTTTTAATGATATTCTTTTAACAGTGGACTCTGGTGACTGTGTACTACTTATGCTTTTGGATTTAACAGCTGCCTTTGACACGATAGACCATGAGATACTCATCTCCAGGCTGGAGCAGTGGGTGAGCATCACAGTTTTAGCTCTCCAATGGTTTAGGTCCTATCTCTCAGATAGAAGTTTTTGTGTCAGCATTGATAATTTTACTTCCACCTCTGTTGCCCTCCCCTGGGGGGTACCAAAGGGCTCCATCCTGGGACCTCTTCTGTTCTCCTCATACCTGCTGCCACTCGGTGCTATTTTTCGGAAACAGGGTATTTCCTTTCATCTTTATGCAGATGACTGTCTGGTTTATTTCCCTCTGAAGCGGCAAGGTCCATGTTCTGTCTAGCCTCTGCTTGATTGCCTTATTGACATAAGGAGGTGGATGGCATTAAATTTTCTAAATTTTAATGAGAACAAGACAGAAGTCATGCTATTTAGACCCAATGGCACCAGCGGGACCCCCAGCATCGACCTTTCCACTGTGGCTCAATTTGAGAAATCCATGATCACAAATTTAGGTGTGAAAATGGATTCCACTTTAAAACTTGATAGCCATGTGAACGCAGTGGTAAAATCTTGCTTTTCCCAGTTGAGATGGCTGTCAAAAATCAAGCCTGTTTTGTCTAAGCGCAACCTTGAAACAGTCATACATGCTTTTATAACATCTCGTCTAGATTACTACAATGCGCTTCTTTTTGGAATTAGCCAGGCCTCCATTTCTCACCTACAGCTGGTGCTAAACGCTGCTGCTCAATTTTTAACTGGCACAAGAAAGCATGAGCATGTTACCCCGATTTTGGCTTCCCTTCACTGGCTTCCAATTTGTTTTCAAATCCATTTTAAGATCCTTGTATTTGTTTTAAAATCTTTTAATGGTTGTGCCCTACTTTATTTGTCGGAACTGCTGCATCCTTACGTACCGTCTCGCTCTCTCAGGTCAGCAGACCAGATGCTTTTACGTGTTTTCATTGCACGATGCAAACTCCGAGGTGATCGAGCTTTTTCAGTTGCAGCCCCAAAACCCCATGGAATGATTTGCCATTGCATGTTAGGCAGGCTTCTTCGCTAGTTGTCTTAAAATCCTATTTAAAAACACATTTTTACTCTCTGGCTTTTAACCCAGTATGATATGTTGGCTATCTGTATACGTTTTATTAAGAATCTCTTCAGTTCTTATGTGTTTATGTGTTTCTGTTTCATCTACTCTTTGGTTTTGTGTGTCTGATATGTTGGTTTTTTTTTTGTTTTTTTATTGTACAGCACTTTGGTCAGCCTTGATGTTGTTTTTAAAGTGCTTTATAAATAAATAAAATAAAATAAAATAATCAGGTATAACACAAACCTCTAGCTTGACTTACCTTATAACTTATTATCTGCTTTCCAGTGAAAGAGTACAAGCAACTCTCCGGGTGACAATGACCTCTATCAAGCCCATAGTGAAAACAGAATATATTAAAGGAATTCATTCAACCAATAACAGGCATTAAATACAGAAATTTTGAGACACACTCTCTGAAAAAACATCCCGGGATTATCTAATACTTCACATCATTGCTCAATTTATAATACAATTAATTACATCAAATGAAAAATAATAACCATGATAAAACTGTTGCTCTCATAGAAAATAAGATACAGTATTTAGTTAATCAAACACAAACTATTATTAAATTTCAGTACATATATAACACACAAACTTGAGTAAAATAATTTTGAATTGAAGAGAAGATGTTTTTCTTATCCTTCTGCACCATTTACTCTTTGGCTTGAGAAATAAAGATTTACTTTGGATGCTAAGATCCTCAAAGGAGTTTCATAATGGGAGGCTTGCAGCATCGGCAGCATGTGGGCAAATACTGCACACTGAGGGGAAATCAGTAGCGTTTTAAGGACATCAGCAAAATGCAGGGAAACAGAGCACTGTTCCTTTTAAGTCTCTTCTAAAAAAATATTTATCTTGACTTCAAAGACTAAAAAGACTCCAGCATTCTGCAGATAAATCTTCTGCCATTAAAAGAACTGAACACACAGTCAAACAACATCTGTTTACTCTGTGGACTAATCGTAAGCCAGACCATAACATTAACCCTATTGCTACTGGCAAATAATGTTGAAAAGATTTTAGATAACCAATTTTTGACCAATTAAAAGTTAAACTTAAAACAGCATTAATTGAAGGCCATTTCTTTATAATCAGATTGAAATTATGCTCTGAATTCATCTAGAAAAAAATCAAACCTGTGTATCCTTTCTGCAATTATTTTTAAATAAGATAATAGTATAACTTACTAAATAGACTGATTATCCATTAAACTATAAATACAAGTTTATTATACTGTATATATATATATATATGTATTAAGGAAAAAAAATATTTTTGTATTTATTGTGAAAAAGGATATCTTGAACTTGAGGTTAACACTACTGGTTTTCAGTGCAAGAATTCTGGATCCAAATCCCAGGATGCTCTTTGTCATTCTGGAATTTACAGCTTCTTCTAATATCTGTATGGGGTTTTTACTCTGGCTGCTGCAGTTTAACTCCACAAAGTTGCACTTCTCTCCACCATTAGAACTAGCAATAATTGTTTTTCATTATCTACAGGTATAGGATAACTGTACTGGTATAAGCAAGTGTCAAAGTGTGTGCATGAGTGTGTCACGTGATCTACTGGTACTACCAAGATTTAAAAATAGATGTATGAATGGAAATACACTGCTCATAAACATTAAGGGAACACTTAATACTCACAGTCTAACACCAAGTCACTTAAACTTCAGGGATGTCAGTCTGTCCAGTTAGGAAGCAGAAGCAATTGTGAATCAAATTCACCTACTTTGGTGCAAATGAAACTGACAACAGGTGCACTGGAGAGACAATTGCAAGACAGCACCCAAAAAAGGTTTTGCAGGTGGTGGCCACAGACAGTTGCTCTCTCCTTAACCTTCCTGACTTATTCTTCTCTAGTTTTGAGTTTTGCTAGTGTACTTGTCACTACTGGTAGCATGAGGCGGTATCTGCAGGCAATTCAGGTTGCACAGGTAGTCCAGCTTCTCCTGGATGGTACATCAATAAGTGCCATTGCAAGAAGGTTTGCTGTTCATCCGACAGTTTGAAGTGGAGAGGGTGAGCAGCATTAAATACCTGGGTGTCTAAATCAGTGAGGACCTCACTTGGACACTTAACACCACACAGCTGGTCAAGCGGGCTCAACAGCGGTTGTACTTTCTGAGGAGGCTGAGGAAGTTTGGTAGGTTGACTAAGATCCTCGGCAACTTTTACAGCTGCATTGTTGAGAACATCTTGACCAGCTGCATCACCGTGTGGTATGGTAACACTACTGCTATGGACCGCAAACGCCTGCAGAGAGTGGTAAAGACTGCCGAGAAGATCGCCAGGACCCCATTGCCCTCAGTGAAGAGCATCTACAACTGCAGAGTCCACAGGAGAACTGCCTCGATCCTCAGGGACCCCACCCACCACGAACTGTTCACACTTCTACCCTCAGGCAGGAGGTATAGAAGTATGAAACGCAGGACTTCCAGGCTAAAGAACTCTTTCTTTCCCAAGGCCATTAGACTCCTAAATAACTGACTTAAGTTTATAACCATGGTTCACCTCATTCTGTTTACCTCGCACAACTGTATTTGACTTGTCCATCACACACCTACCTGCACAATTACACTTTATACTTCTATTCTGTTTTTATACTTTATGCTGCCTCTGTTACTTATTATCTATCTGCTACTTATTATTTATGTTTATCTTTATATGTTGGTTTTGTCATTTGGTGTGGACAGCAAAGAAAGAATTTCATTGTACAGGGAAACGTGTTTCCTTAAGGTGCACATGATAATAAACTTTAAACTTAAACTTTGAAACTTTGTCTCCCAGCACAGTCTCAAGAGCGTGGAGGAGATACCAGGAGACAGGCCGTTATATGAAGAGAGCTGGACAGGGCCATAGTAAGGCATCAGCTAAGCAGCAGAGCCAATATCTGCTCCTTTGTGTGAGGAGTAACAGGAGGAACAATGCTAGAGCCCCACAAAATGACCTCCAGCTGGCTACAGGTGTGCATGTTTCAGACCAAACTGTCATAAATAGACTCCATGAGGGTTGCTTGATGGCCCAGCATCCTCTAGAGGACCAGTGCTCACAGCCCATCACTGTGCAACTCAATTGGCTACATTTTCCAAAGACTACCACCATTGGTAGCTCTGCTATTGGTGTCCCATTCTCTTCACAGATGACAGCAGGTACACACTGAGCACATGTGATAGACGTAAAAGGGTCTGGTGATGCTGTGTTGAACGTTATGCATCCTGCAACATCATCCAGCATGACCAGTATGGTGGTGAGTGATGTTCTGGGGAGGCATATCCTTGGGAGGGATGCACAGCCCTCCATGTGCTAGTCAACAGTAGCCTAACAGCTGCTAGGTTTGGGTATGAAATCCTCAGTGCCATTGTCAGACCTTATGCTGGTGTAGTGTGCCCTAGTTTGCACCTGGTGCAGGATAATGCCCAGCATCATGTGACCAGATTCTGTAGCCAGTCCTTGGATGATAAAGGCATTACTGCCATTGACTGGCCTGCTCGTTCTCCAGACCTGAATCCAAATGAGAACCTCTGGTACATTATGTATTGGTGTATCCAACGCCACCAAGTAGTGCCACAGACTCTCCAGGAGGTCACTGATGCCCTGATCCAAGTCTAGTAGGAGATCCTCCGGGACACCACTCTCCGTCTCATCGGTGAGTGGGCCATAAACTCATCATGGCATGGGCCATACACATTACTCAGTCATATTATGAGTTGCCATGATGAAATTCACACAAGTTAGATCAGACTGTGATATCAATTTTTGAGTTTGATTTTCAGTGTGATGTTGAATCCAGCCCTTAATGGGTTTGTGATTTAGGTTTCCATTGACTATTGTTACACCATTTCATTCTCAATGAATCACACAGTATTACACGATAAAGATTTTCCACATGAATAATTTGTTCATCAAGATCTGATGTGTGATTTATGTGTTTTCTTAATTATTTTGAGTAGTGTACAGTATTATGAAAGGCTGTCTGGCACAGAAGAGCACCACCAAGGCAATTAAGGGCTGATGGTAGTCCAAGCTATACGCATAAAACAAAATGAAGCAGGGTAGGTCAGTTGCATCATTATGGAACAAACATACATGTTTTTACACAGGTCTTAACATCATTCCCATAACAAAGCATTTTCAAGTCCACTTAATCTAATTCAATGTCTTGGATGCAAAAGGCCTATCCTCATAGCATTGGGTACAAGGTAGAAAATCTGTGTGAGATACCATTCCACTCTCCCAAACTCACATTGGGTTAATTTAGAATCACCAGTTAACCTAAAACACCCCTCTTGAGGATGTGAGAGGAAAACCAAAGTCCCTGAAGCAAAAACCACTCACATGTGGGGAGAACATACAAACTCCACAAATACAGGTACTGGAGAGGGATTTCAAATGAGTATGCTGGGTCCATTATGATTATGATTATGTTCCATCATGACTCCCATGTTATCCATTTAACAGACAATATGTAATCTATCCTGGACATATTAGTGAAATGCAGAATCGTATGAGAATACGATACATGGTCAGACAATGGAGTAATGAATAAGTGATTACAGAAAACATATTTTTCATGTTTATGTCAATTTTTTTTTCATCAGTCACAAAGTACCAAGGGAAGAAATGACTAGAGGTTACTGGCAAAAAATCAGAATAAACCTCTTACTTTATTGACTATTAATTAATTAATTCATTCATTCATTAATTAATTAATTCATTCATTAACTAATTAATTCATTCATTCATTAATTAATTGTATTAGGCACATGTAAACACAAGTGAGTACACATAAGTAGCATATAACTACACTACTGAATAAGTAAATATATAATAATAAAAAAAAATTATAATAATCATTCACTATTCCCATATAGTCTCGTAAAACAAGCATTATCAAGTTATGTGTGATGCCATAGCTGTTAAAGTTTGCTTCTGTAAATGAAATACAATATCTATGTTGTGATACATAGGGGCATCAATCATCAATCACATTGCATACATGCACCAACATCAAAACTCATTGACCTAAAGTAGAGATGTAGGGTGAGTGCAGAAACCAAAATTCCTTTAAGGAAGGCAAGCAAAATTCTCACAGAAAGGGACCTGAGGGAGTAGTGCTAATTGCTGTACCACTTTACCATTCTCATTTATCAGATTAACATTTTAAATGCTATTTATATAAATAAAGAGATAAACCCTACTAATAAAGTAAGGGATGTGGAATGTAAAGTGTAGGCCTTTAAAAAATATCAACAAACAACAACCCTGGATGTGGTGGAAGTGAATCGCAGTGACAAAAATATGAATTGCTAACATTTTAAAAACTGTACCTATCCTAAAGTCATCCCTACAGTATCAAAAATGGTCAAAATGCTGTGTACTTTATTTGATATATTTCTGCGTAATGATAAATATATAGGAAGTTTTGTATGGAGGCCACCTTAGATTTAAATGTCACTATGCATCTTTAAAAGTTAAAGTACTTAATACTTCAAGTTTCACCTTGTAAAACAGAAAGCCTTTTATCTATTTCTCATATTTAGTTCATCTTTGCTGTTACTGCAACTGGAAATGTAGGGGTAATTTTTTTTTGAAGTGGAATCAACCCTTTTGAAATGGAGTAAGCAAAGACCTTGAGAAACAGATGTAAAAACCATTACCGAAACAATAATAAATTTCAAGAACAACTGAAGTCACACTGAAAATAAACGGCTGCCGTAAATGTACAAACAGAATATATATTGTGTGCTGTGTGGGGAAAATTGATGTTTTCACTACCTCTATGAAAAATAAGATTTTTTATTGTTAAAAATTAGGACAATTTTTCACAGAAAAGAAATTGGTGAGGAAAAGAATGTCACCATTGTTTTCAGAACAATAGGTGATGTGAAGGCCTCCTAAAGAATAATGCACCTCCTAATGGCAAATTCATTGATCTTGAAATCCAAGGAAAACAAACCCAAAGCAAGAAGAAGGTAGGCATGTGTAAAAATGTTTCTTTTGATTTGCTTTTATCACTTGGGTAGTACATTGAAGATTTACCTTTACTGCCTTTAAGTAGAAATTAATGGCAAATTTAATTTTATTTCTCTTAAAACAATACACAAGGCATTATTTGTTTAAAGACTTGTTCCACTTTATAATTTACCAGTATAATCAATAATATATGATAAAGAATAGAATGCTTCAATATTGAAATATTTACAAGAATGATAGGATGAAATTGGCAGCTGGTAGAAAAATGTGTCTTGTTCAAGTACCAGAGTGTTATTCAGTTTTTCAAATTACAGCTTGAAATGACTTTGAGTGTAACTTTAGTATTACCTGTGTTAGAGGTATCGAAGAGTTTTTAGAAAGACAAGTAAATTATGTTGTAAAAGGTTTATTTTATCGGCATCTCTAATAGTGCATGACTATAGACCAACAGAATGTGGATTACTAAAATGAAGGGTCTCGGCATCTGGCGTTCCAAGGAGAATATTGCGTTAATGAATTCCAAATGGAGGAAATTTAACAAGTGTGGATAAAACTTAGATACATCAATATGTCCCAGAGTTCAAACAACATTTGAAACAGTAGATGTATAGTGATTCTTCAATACTAAAAAAATTCAAGATCAAAGGTGATATGCATTAATTTTATGTGATGTTGAGGGTGTTGTCTATATTGATTACATTCCTCAAAAAACTGGGAACTGTTAAACTGACTCTGAGTAGTTTGGTGTTTGTTTCAATCAGGGAAAAGCAGTCTGAAAAGCTGTTGATGATTCCTCTTCTGCTTCATAACAATTACTCTGCTTACCCTGTATAGGCTGATAAAAGTGTTCTGGAAGCAATCAATTAAAAAAAATTCCACAACCATCATATTGTGCAAAGCCTGTGTTCACCATCTACAGGGCTACGTTGATGGAAACAGTTATGTCAATATTAAAAACTTTAAGTCAGCTCCAGAAGAGTGGTTGTGCAAGATAATAAAATGTTTTTATTTGAGTGATAGATAAAAAGCAAGCGTATATTAGTGTTCAATTGAATTATATGTAGGAACATAAAAATCTTTACAAACGAGAAGAAACCATTCATCTCATCAAGCAAGTTTGTTTAGCTAATAGCTAAGTTAGATATTTCTTAAAGGCTGTCAAGGTTTTCTGCTTTAACTACATCACTTCCTAGCTTTCTCCATATTAAAGAGTAGCGATACCTGGCTTTAGTCTTAAATGCACTTCTCCTTAATTTCCACTGGTGCACTTGCATACATAACGTGATTTAGTACTAAGAATTTGGCAGGATCTACTTTATTGATGCCGTTGAGAATTTTGAACACCATTGGGATTTTGAATTCCCATGGAATCTCCTCTGGTAGAAATAAGTTAAATTGTCTAGGCCTTAAGTCCTGTTATACACTTGGCTGCTCTCCTCTACACAGTTTTAGAACCTGCTATGTATTTTTTGTAATTTGATGACCAAAACTCTCACAATACTCCAGATGCCATCTCACTAATGCATCATGTAGTCTAAGCATAATGTCCCTCAATTTATATTCAACAGTTTTTACAATATAAGGCATACATTTTACTTGCCTTTTTAATTGCTTCTGCACATTGCTAAGATGATTAGATCAATGTGTCAAAGTAAACGGTAAGACAGCGCTTTCCATCTTATACTTAAAACCAGCCACCTTGTAGAACTTTGCACTTTTCTGTGTTAATCTGCCTTTTCTAAGTGTTTAACCAGTTCTGAAGATTGCCCAAGCCTTTGTGAATTATTCTGCCATCTTCACAGTATCTGCTACACTGGAATCAATGTCATTAATATAAATCAGGTAAATTAACAGAACCAGAAAAGAGCCCCGAGGGGCTCCACTGATAACTTCATCCTGTGTGGAGTATTCTCTTGATACTTGTACTCTTTGTCTCCTGCTGGAGATTATGATTATGTTGAAATGTCCCCTCTCACCACATCCATAGAACACCTCTTAGGCCTTCTTCTTTTCCTGTTGCCTGGCAGCTCCATCCTTAACATCTTTCCCCCAATATACCCATCATCTCTCCTTTGCACATGTCCAAACCCATGCAACCTCTCTGCCTTTTTCTCAAAACCGTTCAATCTGAACTGACCCTTTAATGTACTCATTTCTAATCCTGTCCATCCTCGCCACAACCAATGCAAATCTTACATCTTTAACTCTGCCACCTCCAGCTCTCTGTTGTGCTTTCTGGCCAGTGCCACTGTCTCCAACCCATGTAACATAGCTGGTCTCACTTCCGTCTTGTAGACCTTCCTTTTCACTCTTGCTACCTGTCTGTCACAAATCACTCTTGACACCCTTCTCCACCCATACCACCCTGACTGCATGCTCTTCTTCACATCTATTCCATAATCCCCATTACTCTGTACTATTGATCCCAAGTATTTAAAATCATCCACCTTCGCCAACTCTACTCCCTGCATCCTCACCTTTCCTCTGACCTCCCTCTCATTTACACACATATGTATTCTGTCTTGTCCTACTGACCTTCATCCTTCTCCTCTCTAAGGCATATCTCCTCCTCTCTAGTGTCTCTTCAACCTGCTCCCTACTCTCGCTACAGATCACAATGTCATCAGCAAACATCATAGTCCATGGGGACTCCTGTCTAATCTCATCTGTCATCCTGTCCATTACTATTGCAAATAAGAAAGGGCTCAGAGCCGATCCCTGATGTAATCCCACCTTCACCTCGAATGCAGCTGTCACTCCTACTAGAGACCTCACCACTGTCACACTTCCCTCGTACATATCCTGTACAACTCTTACATACTTCTCTGACACTCCCGACTTCCTCATACAATACCATAACTCCTCTCGAGGCACCCTGTCATATGCTTTCTCCATGTCCACAAAGACGCAATGCAACTCCTTTTGCAATTCTCTATACTTTTCATCATCCAACATTCTCTCTCTCTCATTCTCTTCATTCTTCAAACTCACATAGTACTCTTTCTGTCTATTCAACACACTCTCCTCGCTTTTGAGTATGTTTCTATCATTATTCTTTATCACCATCTGCCTAGCCACATAGCTACCCAGATTGGGCAACATAAGTTATTATGTTATTGATGTGTTAAAGAAAAACAAATCAATAAAATAATAACTTGTGTTGCCAAATTATTTTCTTCAGTAAAAGAAACTTGAGTTGTAAAGTCTTCCTTGTACCATACGTGAATGCTTGCTGTTGAGTTTTACTTTACTATTATCACTGGTAGATTTGACACCATTTTTCTGCAAAAAAAATAGGTAAGGGTACCAGTGAGAGGCTGGGTTCTGTGACACAAGCTCAGCTCATCCTAAGGATTACAGTGAAACCCTGTTAAACCAAAACCGAGTGGATCTTTGACCTGCACACTTACAAAGGTTACCATATAAAACCTACTTTCTGCCATGGCATGCCTACTGAATGTATAAAAATTGTAGGCCCTTTATCTTAAATACTACACTTCATTTCTATCTCTTATGTTAAGTGTTTAATATTGTGTCACTTACAATGAAGTATAGCGTAGAAATAGTCAGAACTTATTAAATCTCATGTTCTGTTATTGTTCATGTGAGGTTTACACATTCACCACTGTGTCTACATTTTTCTCTCATATTTCTGGTGAGAGAAAGAGATAGATAGATAGATAGATAGATAGATAGATAGATAGATAGATAGATAGATAGATAGATAGAACTGTATTTGCTCCTAGGGGATATTTGGCTTTTTACAGAAGCTCCTTAACTGCCGACTCTAAAATGGCATTCTGAAAGTTTGGGTTAGTGTGTGAATGAACTTTGTGATTGACTGGCACCCTGTTCAAGGCTTTTTGTGACTTACACCCAGTGCTTTCCGAGATAGGATGCATCTCACCCCAGTCCTGAACTGAAGTTAGGCTGAGGCAACATCCATACTATTATGTTTTCATTTAAAAATCGTGTTTTTTTAAATGGAAATGATCTCTGTCAACACTAGTATTTACATGTCATTTAAGAAAATATCTCCATCCACCCTAAAGCAACTGAAAATGCATATGATGTAAATATAAAAGTCCTTGAAGGGATGGTAAATTATTGACCTTTTAGGCATGCATTCAGCAGTCATGCATACATTTTTTTCCTTTGGACATCCTATAGCGCACTTGAGTTACATCCTCTGCATGAAAATGTACTATAGAAATCAATGTTGTTGTTGTTTCATACAGCACAGGAAAGCAACACAAGTGCCAAAGAAAGCAACTCCTTTATATCCGCTATGTTAGAATATGGTTTTCTTTTGTATATGGTAACCAATCAGGGAATGAGATGTTATAATGAGCAGGATCCAGTCAGAAAATAACTATGTAATAAGCACAAATAAATAAAAGTGCAATTAAGAGTCTTTGTTGTCAAAAATCTGCTCTTGCCCAACCTCGCTGTGATGCTGATCCAACGATTTCAGTAGTATATGAATCTGAAAATCATTTTCAGAAGTTTTTAGAAGGGGTTAAAAAGACATGGGTAGTGTGGACGGAAGGAAAAAAGAGACACTAAAGACTTAAGTGTGGACTTGCCTGAAAATGTTAGGCTGTGTTCTAAGGAAATTATTGAATGTTTTTGCTGTCATAACATTTCTCGTTATAGGTTGTCAGTATTTTCATTAGATTATTAACAAGTATGCTCAGAGTCACATAATTTATGAAAGGTTCTCATCTATGCAGCAAGTGTATGGCTTTGCCTAGAGCAGTCAAACTTTATCTCTATGTGAAGTGTTCCTGGACTCTTGGACAGCTCTGTATGGTGACAAGACACCGCCTGAATTGACAGGACAAGCTATTGTCATACAAAATCTGTTCAAGTTTTTCAAGTTTTCAAATTTCACGAAAATCCCATTCTCTGCAAATCTTCTGTAAATTATGTGGGTTAATAAGTTTACAAATTCTGAAAGTATTATAACTGTATTAGAATTCCATACAGCTGTTTTTTATAGTTGTTTTTATTCTTCCGTGTCTCACCTCTTCCAGCACCTCACCAGTGACAGTGTATTATATGTGCTGTTTTGCTTTGATCAAAAAAGGTGGCACCCCTGCTGTGCATTGAAATATAAACGGTGGATTATTTCATTTTCTGATGATAGCTATTTTCTTTTAACTTGAAAGACTGAGAGCCTTAAGTGGAAATATTTAAATAAATCAAAAAACAGAAACAGAAGCTGTGGAACAGACCTTCATCAGTCAGTGAGAATGGGATTTTCCATATCATCTTAAATCGAAAAATAATCAAATTCTCTTTACAAGTACATGCTCAGAAATTTTCAGAACAAGTCAAGAGCTCATTAGTCTAATATTGAAGTAAAGGTAGTGGGTCTGTGCTCAATATTTTTATTTTAATTTTTCCCTATGCAAAGAAGCATATTAAAGGGACTCTCTAGTTATATTGCTATCTTTACCGGTGGGATGGGGGGGCTGAATGATGAGGTCCAAGGATTGTTTTCAAAGTGTACTGTGATAATATCTATGTTTTTTTCTTTTTTTAATGATTTGTATTCTATTATACTTTGTGATTTTCAAATAAAAGTGTAAAAAAGAGATTCATTTGGACAGTAAGCAGGTCAGCAGCAAATGACCATTATTGCAAAAAATGTTTTACATGTAGGAAGCAAATA